>NW_006408539.1:25883769-25914011 GCF_000296735.1 Chrysochloris asiatica
TACCAGAGGTGCCTTTTCTTTCTGCAATTAATAGACTAAAATACTCTTTATTTTTCTCCAGTTCTCCAAAAATTTATCTTCATATCATCCTGTCTCTCTCTGAAGCAGAGGCCTTACTTATGGTGGTGGCTGTATAGAAAAGATAAATATTTTTATAGTGAAACGTTTATATTATTACCAAAATCTCATCCTTTTAAAGATATACTTTACATATATTTATGAGAAAATGTGTTTTCCACAAGCAAAAGCAACCATTATTTTTTACATGAATTTTAATTTTCCTACATTCTAGAAAGACTGAAGGGAATCATTAAAGATATACCCAACAGAGCAAGTACCAGCCATGTAATGAAAGGATAAATTGAGTATCAACCAGGCAAATGTGTATGTTAAACTGAGCATTTCAGTACATACATGGATACATCGTTTAAGGTAGAGTTATTTTAGGATATGCATGGTTCCATTTTATAATGAAATTCATAATTTACAAATATTTCTGCAGTGTTTTTTATGTGCAAATAAAATGCTAACTGGTGGAGATAAGATGATCAATAGAAATAGGGACACTTTCTCTCATCAGGTAGACGTACAGGTGGGTAACGAATAATCAGTTTTTAAAATTCCACACAGAAATGCTCATAGAAAATTATGTCAAGTTTTGAAAAAAGAAAGCATTATGAAAACATTTAAGAGCAGATCCTACTTTAGTATGAGTCAGATTAGTTTTAAATGAATGGAAATTTAAGGAAAATTATTCTGGGAAAAGAAAGTTTATATCAAAGCTTTGCTTCACATCAGAGAATCATATTTACACAGACAAGATGGGGCATTTGGAACACGTTGGATTAATGGAGAAAGTGAGACAATTCAAGGCTCCTAGGTAGAGGTCAGATTACAAAGAGTTTTAACCAGGAAGCGGAATGGTTTTTCAGGAAGTAATGTAATCAGATTTCACCTTTTCTGTAGTCACTTTGGGTTAAATATGGCAAATGGATTGGAGGCTGGCAACAAGGTAGTGTGGTTCTCAAGGGGTGAGACAGTAACTCACTGGGCTCAGGAGGAGTGATGATTATGGAAAGAAGATTGTGGCTTTAACAGATAGTCAGTAAAGGCTTCTGTTTCCTCAAAAAACTGTCCCTTGTGACATAGTGGGCTAAGTGTTGAACTAGTTATCAGAGGTTCGATGGTGTGAACCTACCAGTCACTCTGTTGGAGGAAGAAAAGATTATCTTCTCCCGTGAATGTTTCCAGGCTCAGAAACACAAGGGAACAGTGCTACTCTGTCGTACTGGGTCGCTATGAGTCCGTTTTCTGCTTTCTGTTTTCAGATGCAATGGTGAAGTAGCACATAATGCTTGTACTGCTGCTACACTGGCTCAGGCAATGTGTGTGGATGCCACAGAAGCAAAAGGAAAGAGCATGAAGCTGGGGTAGCAAATATGGAAAAATCCTGCATTGCAACAGTAAGAGAACGTTTAAATGTGGAGCGCTGTTTGAACTCACTCAGAAGGTCAAGAGAGAAAGACCTGCTGATCTGCTCCCTTAAAGTCTATAGTCTAGGAAACACTATGGGGCAATTGTACTCAGAGCTGTAATACCTAACACCATGCTTAAAAAGTTTCATTTCTTCTCCTTCATAGTAAAGTGGAGGAACGTCATCTGTCCTATCACCACTGAATAACAGAAAAACAGAGCCAAATGTACACTTAGCATACAATAAATTAAGTAAAATAAAACAAGAAACATCACATCCTGCTGAGTCTAACCCATAGCTCCTCTACAGGATAGAGTGGAACTCCTCTATAGGATAGAGTAGAACTCCTCTATAGGATAGAGTAGAACTCCTCTATAGGATAGAGTGGAACTGCTCTATAGGATAGAGTGGAACTCCTCTATAGAGTTTCTTGGGTTGTAATCATAACAGAAACAGACTGCCTCATCTTTATCCCAAGGAGTGGTTGTTGTGTTGTGAAGTGCCGTGGAATCAGTTTCAACTCATAGCAATCCAGTATAGGGGTTCAAAGGAGTGACAGGTGAGCTTGAACCACTGACCTTGTAGTCCAGCACCTTAACTCACAGTGCCAAAACAGGACTCCATGGAGTGGTTACTTAGTTTAAACGGCCAACCTTTTAGGTGGCAGCTGAGGGTTTAAGCACTACCTCAACAGGGATCCTTTGCCCATTAAAGAAAGCCTTCAACTCCTAGGCTTGAAATGTTTCTACAGGCCTTTCAGCAAGAGAAATACTGAGAACATTCTTCCCTTTCCATTTTCAACTCTACATGTTTGGATATTTCATGATACTAGTTTAGTTGTCTTGAGCCACGCTTTGACATCTTCCATTCAACTCTTTTACTTCTTTATTTGTTTTCCAATCCCTTCTTCCTGAGCAAGTTACAGAGTCTCTTAGGACATACATTTCACTCTCTCAATTGTGAGTTTGAAAATAAGAAGAAAATAAATTATCATTTGTAGTAAGTTCAAATCTTAGGATCCAATTTTTTGATATTTACCTAAATTGTATCAGTAGATGTCAGAATAAAACAATATAAAATTATCCCACAATGACACGACTTAAAATACTCCTGGATAAAAAACTACTGAGAGCTAAGTCAACTCAACATGACAGGAGGAAAAGATGCAAAGCCAGTTAAAAGCTATAAAGTGTTATTTTGAATTATTTTTGAAATTTTTGTATATTTTAAATTATATCTGAATAAAATATCTAATAAATAAAAAAAATAACTGTGCAGATAGAATTTAATCTGTGTTAAAAGCTATTACTTGAATGACTGATAAATGAGATAATATTTCATGAATGGGACAATTTTATATTTTAATGTTACTAGCTTCATTTTAATGAAAATATAAATGTAAGACAATTAAAATAATTCAGGCAGAATATTTTTAATAGTTAACTAAAAAAAAAATCCTAAAATTTACTTGGAAAATAATAGTTAAGATAATTTTGAAAATAAAGACAAAAATTGTGAGATACAGTCATCCCTGACTAGAATCTATAATGCAAACCCTGGGTGCTTCTAACCACTAAATGCTTTCCTGGGAAAGAAAGGTTGCAGGTTGGGTCCACTCGGGGTATCTCAGAAGGAAGGCATGGTAATCTACTTCTCAACAATCAGTCACTGATAATCCTCTGGTGTTGCTATAGTTAGAGTGGACCCAATGACAGCTGTTTTGTTCTGCTTTGTTTCCTACTTACATGCATTAAAAGACATTTTCCATTTGGACATCATCTCAGGTTCTTAGTGGACCTAACCTTTTTTATAGAGTAAGTTACAGAGCGGGTAAAGATGCCATCAATTCTCTGAGCTCTCTTAGTACAAGCCACACTGTGGAGTCCCGGTAATTGGCCTTTTCAATGACCCTAGAACACAACCCTGGCTCTTTTCTTACCCTGGCTGTGGACATTCCTATATATTGGCAGATGCAGCACTTTCCCCATTTTTATGGCCTCGTACAAGAAGTATTGACAGAGCCCCATGGAACAAACACTTCTTCTTAAATAGGTTACACACCTAACAGGATCGAGAATACTGCAGCCAACATCCTTTGGAAAGAGTAATTGAAATCAAATGAGGTTAACTAACTTGGTTAGTCTCATAAATGAATTGTTCTGCTGAAAAGAAAACAGCATTGCTTTTTTTCTGGAATCTTCTATTGCTCTCTTAACCATGCCTAGCATTTACCAAACAATGGACTGAGAAAACTAATGGAACTCAATTAGGGACATACCTTCATGACAAAAAATTCAAATGAAACAACGAAGAAAACATATTATAGCTGTGGTTTATCCGACACGATCTATAAAGGATTTATCTTATGAAACACAAATTTCTCTGACTATATCCTGATCACAATATTATTATGCATTTAAAATACCTCTCGATGGAAAGGTAATGGATGGAAACAGCATGGGAATAATGCCTCCATCTCAATCACGGTAGATATTTCATTTTAATGCAATTTCTTTCCCTTCAAGATACTACAATTGAAAATAAAGTGAGTGGGTGACAGGTGTTTCTCCTTTACCCCTCCCATGCTCCTGTGGCACTCCAGCTGAGAAATCTCATAAAAATGTCAGCTCTCCACTGGCAAAGCGTGCTGCACCTGCTGGCCATGTGCTTAGTGACTACTAACATTTATATATTGTAGTGCTCCCAGTCAGATTGATAAAATGCAACTCAAAAATGCACCACATTGCATCTCTAATGCTTTTCAACGATAAATGTTTTCTTTTCCAAACTGAATGCAAAAGGGCCACTTCTTACACTATACAACAAAGACATCGCCATTTTCATATTCAATTTCATTTTGAAAGCGGTTTTGAAAGATGTTAAGATATATGTGCTTAACTAGACAAATAGAGTCTCTTTAAGATACTTTATGATAGGATTGCTTAACATTCACAGATTATGCTCAGCGAGCTAACATTTCATTCTTTACTAAGGCTGTACAAATTAATAAGTCGACAGTTCATACAATTTCCATTAAAGATGTGAAAAGCTGTAGGTGATGGCAGGAAGTATCATTCCCATATTGATGCATGCAAATGGAGCTTTGACATAGACTTACATTTTTACGAAGACATTTTCAAACTTGCCCTCTAATTTTTTTGCCCCTTTCCTGCTTTCATATAATAAATATACTACTCACTTAGTCAGCATAACGTGAGAAAGCAACTTCTAAATGTTCTTTAGATAAAAATATATTTTTCATACTGATAATAAAGACAGATTTCTAAAAACAGAGTCAATGAAGTACATATATTACTCACTTTGTAAACATAATATATATGAGAAAGTAACTTCAAAATTTTCCTTTAGATAAAAATATGTTTTTAATAGTAATTATGAAAATACATTTCAAAAAACCGACAGAAGTAAAGTCAATGTGACAAGATAATATCCATGCGCCTACAAGGACGACCGAGTCCTGGTGTGGCGCTGTGGGTTAATGCGCCAGACTGTAAAGCAGTTTAAACTGCAAGACTGGCAATTCAAACTCACCAGCTGCTCCTTGGAATCCCTACATAGGGGAAGACCATTGAATACCACTACTACTCAAATTTACACACCAGCCACTAAGGCCAGTGAGGATGAAATAGAAGAGTTCTACCAATTTCTTCAGTCTGAAATTGATCAAACATGCAACCAAGATGTATTGATAATCCCTGGCGATTGGAATGCAAAGGTTGGAAACAAAAAGGAAGGATCTGTAGTTGGAAAATATGGCCTTGGTGATCGAAATGATGCTGGAAATTGCATGATATAATTCTGAAAAACCAGTGATTTGCAGATTTCAAGTACCTTTTTTAAACAGCGTAAGAGATGACTGAGTATACACAGATGGAAAACACAGAAAACAAATTGGCTACATCTGTAGAAAGAGAAAGTGGAAAAGTTTCATATCATCAGCCAAAACAAGGCAAAGTGCAGATTGTGGAAATTTGAGTATACTGACTATTTGTATCATTACTTCCATCTTCTTTTGATGCTTTCGGCATCATTCAATCTTTTGCCCGTTGTTGTTGTTAAGAGCCATCTAGTCAATTCTGACACATAGTGACCCTGTACAAGGTTTCCAAGGAGCTGTTGGTAAGTTTGAACTGCCAACCTTGTGGTTCAAATCAACTTTGAGGTCCAGTGACTTATCCTGCCACGTCACACCAGGACTCCATTTTGCTCATAGAATCACTCAATATTGTAAATAGAGATTTGTAATTTTTCTTCAGTTCCCTCAGCTTGAGAAATGTTGAGTGTGTTCTTCCTTTTTGTTTTTCTAACTTCAGGTCTTTGCACATTTTGTTATAATATTTAACTTTGTCTTCTAAATCTGCCATTTGAAATTTACTATTCAGCTCTTATACCGCCTCATTGCTTCCATTTAGTTTCGCATCTCTATGCTGGAGAGCAAGTTTCAGAGTCTCTTCTAACATCCATTTCTTTTTGCTTGTCTTCTTAATGACCTTGTGCTTTCTTCCTGTATGATGTTTTTTATGTCATCCCACAACTCCACTTGTCTTCAGTCTTTAGTGTCTAATTCATCAAATCTATTATTCAGATGATCTCTAAATTGAGGTGGGATATAGTCAAGGTCATATTTTGGCTCTCATGGACTTTTAAAAAATTTCTTCAGCTTTAGCCTCAACTTGCATATGAGCAATTGATGATCTGTTTCACAATCTGCCCTTGGCCTTGTTTTGGCTGATGATATCGAGCTCTTCTACCATCTCTTTCCACAGATGTAGTCAATTTGATATCTGTGTATTCCATCTGGCCTGGTCCATGTATATAGTCATCTTTTATGCTGTTTTTTAAAAAAAGCTATTTGTAATGAATAAAACACTGGTTTTCAAAAATTCTGTCATACAATCTCCAGCATCATTTCTATCACCAAGGCCATATTTTCCTACAACTGATCCTTCCTCTTTGTTTCCTACCTTCACATTCCAATCATCAGTAATTATCAATACACATAGAATATTTGATCAAGTTCAGACTAAATAAGTTGATAGAGTTCTTCATTTTAATCATTACTGACTTTAGTGGTTGGTGAGTAAATTTGAATTATAGTGGTATTAACTGGTCTCCCTTGAAGGTGTACGGATATTATCCTATCACAGACAGTATTGTACTTCAAGGCAGAACTTGAAATGTTCTTTTTGATGATGAATGTGATGCCATTCCTCTTCAATTTGTCATTCCTGGTATAGTAACCATATGACCATCTGATTCAAAATGACCAATACAAGTCCATTTCAGCTCACTAATGCCTAGGATATCGAGTTTTGTGTGCTCCAATTTTCCTAGATTTGCTTTATACATTCCATGTTCCTATTTACTAACCAATATTTGCAGCTATTTCTCTTTATTTTAAATTGTGCCCCATCAGCAAATGAAGGTTCTGAAGTCTATAATCCATTCATGAAAACATGGTCAACTCTACTCTGAGGAGGCACCTCTTCTCCAGTCATACTTCTAGTGCCTTCCAACCTGAGGGGCTTATCTTCCTGCACTATCTCACAATATCCTGGTGCTCTTTATCATGTTTCAATATTCTGGTGCTATCTGATAGTGTTCCACTGCTATTCATATGGTTCTCGGTGAGAAAATATACAGAAGTAGTACTGCACTTCCTAGTCTGTCTTAGTCTGGAAGCTCTGCTGACACTTGTCTACCATGGATAACTCTGCTGGTATTTAAAACACTGGTGGCAGTGTGATTAAAAAATCACAGCTACACACAAGCCACCACATTATGACAAATGGACAGACATGTGGTGGTTAAGGGTTATTTGATGTTGTTGTTTAAGTGCTATTGAGTTGGTTCCAACTCATAGCTACACTATATAAGGTTTTGAAGGAGTGGCTGGTGAGCTTGAACCACCGAACTTGTGGTTCAAATGATCTTGCAGTCCAGTGCCACACCAGGAATCTTCAGTGGTACTAATGAAGAACAAATGGCTTACATCACTTAGGGAGCTGAGTATTCAACCAGCATCCAAGGCACATCAGAAACCGTGACGTGTCTGTTAACTCAAAAGTAACAGTCAATTTTAGCTATCTTCAGCAACATCAAGCCAGATGCTGATTTGCTTCCTTAATTATGAAGCCTAGTGGCACAATGGTGCTCATCTGCTAACCAAACTCAATGGTTCAAATCTACCAGGCACTCCAAAATTTACAGCCTTGGAAACACTATGGGCAGTTCTCCTCTGTCCTGCAGGGCCGTTGTGAGTCAGAAGTGACTTGATGGCAAAGGGTTTGGTTTTGGTTTTAGTATCATGTTCTGTCACTGATGGAATACGTCTTTTGCTCATTGGTCAAAAACAAAGTAGCGACTGAAAGGCCTTGCAAGGCAAATGTGTAACTCTGAATGTCAGGTTCACAACATGCTATCACACTCCTAACATGCATTAGGGTGAAACTGTCTTGAGCAAACTGTGACCCTCCGTATACTATGTGGGGAAAGGCTCTCTGTTTGGGGAAAGGTGGCCTTCTCATCTGAGTTTGAAACATAAGGAGTGAGAGAAAATGTGTCGGAAGTAAGTCCAATGTTCAACATGATGCTTTCTTGAAATACTTATAATGAGATTTTTGTGAATGTAGCTGAAGCCTTCTCAGGACAGCCAGGTATTACCTGTAAAGTCTCACATCTTTCTTGGTCTTTCACTGCAATTCTGAAAATTATAGGATTACTGGATGCAAGATGGCAGCCACCATGGATTTAGGAATAAAAGTCCCCCACAATTTCCAACGGTTGGAAGAACTCATAGAAGGTCAGAAAAGAGTAGGCGTTGGCACAAGCATCTTGGGTCTAGAAGATTGCAAAGATATGATACTTACAAGATGGACAGGGTTAATAATTGGGCGTCTGATAACAATTCATGGAAACAGATATACAGCATTAAAATAGAAGGTGGCTCTAAAAACCCAGAAGCACCCCCCTTTATAAGATTTGTAGCAAAAATTAATATGAATGGAGAGAATAATTCTAATGGAGTGGTGGACCCAAGGGTCATATCAGTGTTAGCAAAATGGCAGAATTCAGATAGTATCAGAGTTGTCCTGCAAGAGCTTTGGAACCTTATGATATCTAAAGAAACCATGAAACTCTCTCAACATTCGGAAGAACAGTCTTACAGCAATTAATCTAAAAGAAAACCCACAGGTCCTTCCCTCTCCCATCCCCACTCGATTTAAGCAGTTTTCATTTTCCACAGTAGTAATTTTTGAGATACGTCATTTAGATCTCAAAGTACTGGAAAGGAAGCCCCCATTCAAGGGCAAGTTTTCTTAAGACACTGTGATACTAATTTTTAGTCCATGTGAGATATGTAAGTTTTGTTATAACAAATCATCCTCTCCTGTGTATCCATTGTCCACGAAGTTGAACTCCTGGGATCAAGAAAGTACATTTAAATTGATTCCCAACATAACTGGATGGACACATCTAACTCAAACGTAAAAAGACATGTCACACTATCACCATGTTGCTGATTTCATGGCCTGGGTTCTCTATCTTCTCCCCTTGCCTCAACCCCTGCTATTATCCCTCTCTCCTTGCAACAGCTTGGGGTGGCTTCTTAGAAGAGATGTGAAGTTTTTGGCTTGCAGCCTATGGAACTACCACTGGATGTGTGGGATGCTTAAGTCTTAAAGGATGCCCCCCAATTCCAAGCCATCCTTCCCCACTCTCCTACACTACCACCTTGGCCGCAGCATATATTGTAACTTCCTTTGCTCCCCTCTGAAAATGTTCTTTGGTGAGGAGTTCAGGTCTTTTCCTGTATCTTCTCTACCCCTACATGATCGAGGGATGCTGTTACTCCCTTCCTCCTCCCAAAGACCCTCCCTGCACCCCATCACCCTACATTCCCATAACACTTACTTGCTTCAGTCAGAAGCCACCAGCTAAAGTTAGAATGAGTCTCTTATCACTCACATTTTCTTCTGTAACCCACTGATTTACTCTCCACCAGCCTGAGACATGAACATGGAGTTCTCAGGCCTGCCACCACCTCTGCTCTCGGCCTTGGCTGCTGCGCTGTTTTAGCTCAGGTTTTGCTAGTGCCCAGAACAGTCACCAGCGTCATTCAGACCGGCCAGCTCTCAAAATTCTTGGTGGTTAAACTCAGAAAAAGGCCACATGAAGATGTTTGTAAGAACACAGGATCCCTGTAAATGCTTTCTTCTTCTGTTATTGTTTTGCTTTTAAAATGGAAGAAGTATTAAACAATCGGGGCTCTCATATGGTCATCCATGTAATCTATTTGGGTCTAGTTTGGAGTCGGACAACTGGAAAAAAAGAACCTGGTTTTGGTGCTGCTGCTTCCCACAATCCTCAGCAGAGAATCAGAAAGAACTTGGTAAGCAAGATAGATCCCTGAAATCGGTGGGCTTGACCTCCTGGCAAATTGCTGTGTTTTCTACTTTTCTGTTCAGGACCACGAAATGCTGAGCTGTGGATGCATACCAAAAATAAAAGCAATTCATTTGTTCTAAATAGATAAATAAAATCATAGGATTGCTGGTAGAGAGAGTCGAACCTCTTATATAACGCCTGTGGTGAATGAACACACATCTGGGGAGATGGTTTCATTCATGCTTCCTAAGAAAGATTGTCATGTCTGGGTGATCTATAATCATGCCTGCTGTGATGATTTGGTGGCGGTGGTGATATGGCACTAAGTCACTTCTGACTCATAGTGACCCTATTATATACAGCTACCAAGGCTGTAAATCTCTACGAGAGCAGAAAGCTTCCTTTTTATCCCATGGAAGAGCAGGAATTATAGCCAGAATGTTCCTTAGAAATCAAGATGGCAAGCCTTTGAGAAAATACATCAAACTTGGAAAAATGGGGGGGGGTCAGTAAAAAAGAGGAAGACCCCAGAAGAGATGGATTTACACTGTTTCAGTTGCAGTGTGCTCAAGCTTAACAACGATTGTGAGGCACAGGACTGGGCAGTGTTTCACTCTTCTGTGATAGGGAATCTGAGTCAGAAGTGACTGGACTGCACCTAAGAACCTTACAACAGTCAATTCCATGTCTGCCAAAGCACTGAATACCAAACTTTACCCATGTTGACACCTAACATTAGCCATCACAGGAAGTAAATTAGATATTTTCAGTAATATAGATGGGAAGGGATGCTGGCTTAGACTAGCATGGTTGGTGTGAAATTGGAAACAATGGTACATTCTAGAGATATTTTGAAGGTTGATTTAGCAAGACTTCTAAAAAGTTGTGTATGGTGTTTATGAAAAACATAATATAGGGAATAAAGGGAAAGTCTGCTGGTGGAACAAATTTTGGGAAGAGTAGTTTTGTTTTTAAGGAGCTCTGGTAGCATAGTGGTTACGCATCGGGCTGCTAACCGGAAGGTCAATAGTTCAAAACGCTTTCTGCTCCCATAAAGATTTACAGCCTCAGAAACCCTGCACAGGGTCGCTGAGTCGGAACCAACTCCATGGTACTTAACAACAACAACAACAACAATTCTGGTTTTAGTGTGTTGGTAGGATAGGTGGAGCAATTAGGTTTGCTATTTGACCCTATGTAAGCTTGAAGTTCGAGAGTCATCATGTAGATAAACTTGCAGTTGAGAGACCTACGTGTGGAGGTTGTTTCCATCATAAGGAAGAGTAAATGGACAGTTTCCAATGTGGACTGGGGAGTGGAGGGAATGTTCACAGGAATCTAGTGTGTCAGATGGTTCCCCTGGCAGGTGAGCTAGGGGTAGAGTAGTAGAAGAAGCTATCAGAAAAGTCACCTGGGTGATTCTGAAGCACTGAGCTAAACCAAGCCACGTAGCTGAAAATGGAATTGTCAACTCACCCGGTGTGAAGAACAGAACAGAGTTTTGATCAGCCAGTTGTGTAGAAAAAGGAGATGAGACAGAGATCAGATAAGATCTTACTTTGTTGAATGTTCTAAAAACCTCACGTCTATCCGTATAAAATTAACTCTTTCATGTTAGAATTGACACTCCCCTATTCTTCATTCTAAATTAGATGTACACTGGCCCAGGCACCTGGAACTATTTAAATAAGGTTGACTTTAGGGTCAAACAGTGTTCTAAACTGAAATAGGACTTGTAGATAAATATTATCTCCATTTCCTGATTGTTTGCCTTTCAAAGTGGCAAAGCCAAGCTCTGAATGAATGTAATGTTACCAAGATCATTCATAGTTTTAGCAATTCCCTTTCTTAATGTTGCCCATTATTTTCACATTAAAGAGGAGATACTTGGCAGACTGCTTTTATTAATCATTGCAATAAGTAAGACTTTCTTGATCAGATGTTGGAAAAAAATAGAGGGTGTGCAGGTGGCTAATTGAGGTGCTTCTATGATTTATTCCAAATGAGAAACTGTGGTCTCCTCATCCTGCTGCTTGGAGTTAGCTGTGAAAGCAGATAACAAACAGTGTGTTTTGCCTCCCTATTAAGAATGTTATCATCTGGAAACATTCCGAGAGTGTGCACTCTATGCCAGCTTTCAAATCAGATCCGAATCCACAGACTCAACAGGAAGCCTTTAACCTGATGCTAATATCACGCATTCTTGATTACTGTAAACCATTCATTATGAAGTTAGGAAGGAAACCCTCTTCTTTCTTAAAACAAAACAAAACAAAACTTGGGTCTTTTCTGTTTTTTGTTATTTTCACCTTTCTGGGTAAATTCCAGAGGCAGGTTATTAATTCAAATAAAAAGAAAACCTTTGGGGATTTTGTTAGAATTACATTAAATACGTAAATGGATTCAGGAGATTAGATACTAACATATTGGGCCTTCCTGGGCATTAACAATATTATCTTTTCCAATCAATATTAAGGGAATGTTCTATATATTAAGTAGAATGATAGGGACACGGATTTAAGCATATGGTAAAGCTCATCCAACTGTAAGCTTAAAATATGGAAGCATATTATTTTATTAGAATTGCTTTTCAAAAGTATGCCAACCATCATACTATTGTGAAATTGTGGGAGTGCTCACCCTAAATCGTACCTATTATTCAATAGTGCATCTGGTGTGCTTACTAGTGCACATACATTTTTATGTTTACATTCTTACCATTTAATACCTCATTGTGTCACCATAGGATAAGCACTTGACCTGAATGTCAGTGTGAATCTCAAGGTCGGTGGTTCAAACTCACCAGTCACTCCTCAGAAAGCCTATACAGGGTAGCCATGAGTCAGAACTGATCCAACAGCATTTACCAACAATAGCAACACACTGAAAACATCTTAAAAATGAGTCGATGTTCTATCCCCAGTGGGCTGCAGACTCTACATTTGCTTCAGGGCACCAAGAAAGCAAAGAATGTTTAACTCTTATCATATGTCTTATATTTACTGCGCAACCTTAAGGGGACCATGAAGGTATCTATTCAGTGGTAGAAAATGTGCAGGAGGGGTGGACAGTCAAAGTAGCAAGAATATTTGTATTATGTCAAGGTATGATTATGATATCACAGAGAAAACTCTTAAATGTATTAAGTACATCCTTATGAATGGACCCAAAGAAAATCACTTGGAAGTCACTGCAAGTTATTAAATACATTTTGGAGTCCCTTGGGGGAACTGTACTGAAATTCACTGAAAGTTTGCGTCAGTATTCCGCAGAGTAACTGGGCAAACGTACACACACAGAAATAACTTGCTTCTCAGGAAGCCCACTCTCTGTTAGAGGCAAACACACAGAGCCAGTGTCTCCAGCGCCAGACTGTGAGTTTGGCATACATTTAATGTAGAGTCTCAATCAGATCAAAAGATGACTGTCAAACATGAGAAATGATGCCAGCTTAGAATGTACGTTAGAGAGAAGTTAATTTCTGGGACAATTTCAATTCTAGTAAACTTTGCCCTAGACTGAATCCTTGGGTAAATTATTGCTATTTACGAGTTATCATTCTCCCAATCACCTGTGTTAAAATCGGAAAATGGCTGTACTCAGTGGGATAGCTGCTTGGCTTGGGTACCATTGTTAGCAGATGGTCCATGATCCTTGGATGAAGACGCATGTGATCCCTGGCTAAAACGGGGGGGGGGAAATGAGCACATAAAACCATGCTCATTTTCTCTAAACTGTGTCTTTGGTTTTACTGTCAGAAATATTTGCTCACTCTTATCACAATATTTAAAACATATATTCACTAAATTTTTAGAGCTGCAATGTGGAAAAATCCTTTCACTCTCTAATTTAGAAATCCAGAATTTCACTAAAATAAGAAAAAATAACAAATAAAAACACTTGAATTAAAACTTACACTTGGTCAGAATCTTGCATTTGGAATTTTAGCTCATGACGAAAGGCCAATATCCCCACTGGGAAGTGATGTGAACTATAGCTTAGTCTCCCCCTTTGATCCTAACAGCCAGGAGCTGAGGCTTCAGAACTTGACTGAGTTCTGCTGAATTTCTTATGAGCAAGATTTGAAACTCTTTAGAGCTTAAATAGTGCACAAGAGACTCTCAGACCTCCAGAGACACACGCCCCCTGCCTACATGTTTTCAACAAAGCTTTTGAGAATATATATATTTGATGAAGATGCATGCTGTTAAATAACTTAGACCAGGCTAAACAGTGTACTCACTGGGCAACTAGCTATATATAGATATCCTTCATTTAGTGCACTTTGTTTTATTTAATTGAATTTCTCACATTTTGCATTTGTTATAAATTGAGGGTTTATGCCAACCCGGCATCAAGCAAGCCTATGTGTGCCATTTTCCAAATAGTGTGTGCTCATTGTATATCTCTGTGTCACATTTTGTTAATTCTTGCAATATGTCAAACTGTTTCCTGATGCTATTCAACACTTAATAGACTACAGAACAGTGTTAATGTAACTAGTTCAAGTATATGCACTGGGAAACAGAAACAAAGATCTGTGACTTGGTTTACTATAACATCCTCTTGGCTGCAGAGTTCTGGAAGCGAACCTGACAAAGTTTGCCTGTACTATAGTACCTATTTCCTGAATGTAGAAGTGCACGGAGCTGACCTCCAAAGCAGACTTCCCCCTTAATTCTATTAAAAATAATATACAATAAACTTTTGATCTAAGGGACGTATGCATTTGGAGCTCAGGTAGCAGAGTGGTTAAGAGTCAGGGTGACAACTGCAAGGGCAGCAGTTTGAAGCAGGAGAAAGATGAGGCTTTCTGCTCCTGTGAAGATTTACAGCCTCAGAAACCTCACGCAAGCTCACTACAAGTCAGAACCAACTCCACGGCACACAACAAGCACCAGTATACATTTATGGATCCACTATCCATCATTCCAAGAACCCTAGTGTCACTGTGGGTTAGGGTTGGGCTACTGACCTTAAGATTGACAGTTCAAGCCCATCAGCCATTCCATAGTAGAAAGATGCAGCTTCTCTGCTCCTGTAAAGATTTCCAGTCTCTGAAACTGTAAGGAGCAGTCCTAGTCTATACTTTGCCATGCAGAGTTGCTATGAGTTGGAATTGACTTGATGGAAGTGGGTGGGTGGGATCCCACACTCCATTGTCCGCATCAACACATGTCAAATGTCTCATTGTGTTCGTTTTCCCAAGCATAGTCCCTAACCCAGTTCCCTCTCTAATGTTTCTGCATCTTCCATTGGCTAAGTTATTTTTAAGTTACCCAGGGTACAGCCCCATTGTCACTCTGAACTCTAAATGACCCCAAGCTTATGTTGATTCTCCATTTGAACTTTGACCTCATCATTCACTTCCTCTTCCTTCTTATAGCTGCTTATCTCATGGTTGCAAATCAAGATTGCTGTTTTTGTTATTCCTGAGTTTATTTGTTCCTTATTCTCCCTTTCTAGAAATAGTAGCACCTAGGAGTCCTGGTGTGGTGCTGTGGGTTAATGCGCCAGACTGCAAAGCCGTTTGAACTGCGAGGTTGGCAGTTCAAGCTCACCAGCTGCTCCTTGAAAACCCTATACAGGGTCGCTATGGGTTGGAACCGACTTGATGGCACTTAACAACAACAACAACAACAACAAGCTCTAGTCCTGGTGTGGCACTGTGGGGTAATACATCAGACTGCAAAGCCATTTGAACTGCAAGGTTGGTGGTTCAAGCTCACCAGCAGCTCCTCAGATATCCTATACAGGGTTGCTATGGGTCAGAACCGACTCAACGGCACTTAACAACAACCACAACAAGGAGCTCTGGTGGCATAGTCATTATGAGTTGGACTGCTAACCTCAAGGTCAGCAGTTCAAAACTACCAGCAGTTCCATGGAAGAAAGATTTACAGTCTTGGAAACTTTAGAGAGCTGCTATGAGCCAGAACCAACTCCATGGCACACCATCACCACATAAGTACCATTGCTGAAAACATACTGATGTTATTCTTGCAAGGGTCTTCCAGCATTGGATTCTGATGTGCCTAAATAAAGAGATTGTCTTTCTGCTGTATTTCTAGTTTCTCTTGAGCTCAGGTACCTGATGTACCATTCACAATATTCCTTTCTTCTTTCTGGTAGTCCATTTATTTTTCTGTTGTTGTAAGTGCCTTGGAGTCGGTTCTGACTCCTAACAACCTAGTATAGGGTTTCTGAGGAGCAGCTGGCGGGTTTAATCCACCGATCTTTCAGTTAGCAGACCAGTGCTTATACTACAGTGCCACACCAGTACTACGACTAATTTGATAATTGAGTGTTTGTTGTGAAATATGGTGATAAAAAGCAGCAAACGAAGACCAGCATGATACCTCATTCTTGCCCAGCACAAAACTTGGTTATTAATTCAGAAGATAAAAAGACAGAAATGGGAAGTATCAGCATCCTAGCTGAGGAGTGGCAGAGCTGACTGAGACATGACTGGGAAACCACTGAGGCTGATGAGTTACAGATTTGCTGGTCAGGTAGCCCTGGTTTACCTACATGAATTCACTCTCACTGGCATGGAGAGGGTAGGGTAACAGGATGGGGTTTTACCAGTGAATTGGTTAAGAATTGGTAGTGTATACTACTAATAGAAAGCAAATGACCTTTTAGTAGCTGTTTAGAATTATTGTTACATTTTAACAGAGGGAAGGCCTGCCCCTATGTGGGTTATTCCCTGTGCAGCTCCTGACCCGTAACCTTAAATAGATTAGCTATCAATAAACCAGACCCAAAGTCTGATACAAACCCACGGCTGGCTGTCTAGTCCATTCCAACTCATAGTGGCCCCGTAGGACAGACTCAAACTTCACTGGAGGGTTTCTGACACTGTAAAGCTTTAAGGGAGCAGACTGCCTCATCTTTCTCCCATGGAGCACCTGGTAGGCTTCAACTGATGACCTTTTGGTAAGTAGCTGAATTCTTACCTCACCAAGCCACCAGGGCTCCTAGAAACCAGGTGTTGTTGGGTTTGAACTGCCACCTGGTGAGGAGCAGTGCAGTTCTTACCCTACAGCACCACACTACAGAAAACACATAAAGCTCCCTGAAAGCCTTCCTAAATGAGGCTTCAGTGCATAACCACCACCAGACTTAATGGAACACATGTCCATGGTGTCAAGTCCTACTCATGTTGACCCACCTTGTTATGGAAGAAAACGACCCCACAGTATTTTCTTGACTTCAGTCTTCATGGAAGCGCATTGCTAGACCTTTCTTCCATGTTGGTGTTGTTCAGTACTGTTGAGTGGGTGCCAATTCATAGCTACCCAATAGAGGGTTTTTGAGGAGTGGCTGGTTAGTATGAACCACCGACCTTGTGGTCCAGTGCAGTATCCTACAGTGCCACACCAGGACTCCATGTTATTATTGGGTGGGTTCAAAGCCTCCACTTTGAGGTCCACTGGCCAGCACAGGCCATCTGTGCCAATGGGGGAACTTAGAGCTACCCCAGTGCAGATCCTTATCTCCTAACTAGCAGAATCGCCTCCCTCGATAAGGAACAAAATCAGAACTCAGCTGAGTTCAGGTTACAGTGCGATACGTAAAATGTCAATTGCTTTAGATGATACTTTTACTTCTAGAATAAGTGGAAAGAAGTGATGGAAGATAAAGGAAGGGAAGTTATTTTCGGTAGAGCATTGCCTGGAGTAAGCTTCATGTAGTAGCGCTGTCTGAGAACCAGTTTTGGAGAAACTCATTAAATAGAAGCCAAGTGTCAAATCTGACCTTGCCTGGCATGATACAGAATTTCACCTGCATGCCAATGTGCTCTATTTCTTTTCTTCATTTTGCTAATCCTTCTATTTTTGACTAGATAAAAAGTGAACCTTTCATGTAAAATTATTGTTTCTAAGTGCTCTCGAGTCAGGTCCAACTCATAGCAACCCTATAAAGGGTTTCCAAGGAGCCACACATGAGTTTGAACCTCCAACCTTGTGATTCAAACCAACGTTGTGGTTGAGTGCTTGTCCTACATTGCCACACCAGGAGTCCTCACATAAAATAGACAGTAAATCATGTTCCTTATGAAATCAGTACTCTTCACACCAGGAGTTATGGGTTAAAAAAAAATTGGTTGTAATAATTATAAATCAGTCTGATTTAAAAAGTCATTTATGTCTTTGATGACTAACAATTTATCTACTTATGTTGGCCAGATCAAAATTATTTTAAAATATATTGATTATATTAAATATATTTAAATATCATGCATCTTTTTTTTTTTCTTGTTTCACATAATAAAGATTGCTGATTTGTTTCTTTAAATGAAGGACTTCAGGAAATATGCATCTGTTTCTAGAGAAATCAAAACGGAAAAAGAAACAACTGAAAAACAGAGATGGAAGGTGTTGGTGCTAACAAACACAAATCAGTGAACTGGTGTCTGTGATCTTCTCAGGAGGTAGGGAGACCTTGCTGTTGATGAATATCACACATAGAAACAGATGCTAGATATTGTTGATTTAGGAAAATGGCTTTTGCTCAGTTCTCTCTATATTATATTCTGCAGAGTGACTTGTCATGACTGGATTCATCATTCAAACCAACTCCTGGTATATGTTAATTTCTGACATATCCTTAAAGCTTTCCAAACACGTCAAGATTATATTATCTAGAAAGTCTGCTTTTCTGTATGAATCTTTTCTGAAAACACTCTTCCAAATTTCTACTTTCTTTCCCTGTGCAGTGCCTATATCTTAATCATTTTGTTTGGGGTGACGGAAAACAAAATGTGACAATATGTAGTTTTAAACAAAATCCTGATCAAGGGCTCTTCTTAATCTGATAAAGCCAACCTAGGTTTCACAAATGATCTGTCTTTCTCAGGTACCAATCATCAAGTGAATTTGAAAGCTAAAATCTGAACCTTCATTAAACTACTACAGAAAGAGAATTTAAAAAGTGAGAAATCGTCCATGTTTCTTGTTGCTGTTAGGTGTCGTCGAGTTGATTACAACACATAGGAACCTTATGCACAACAGAAGGATACACTGTTTAGTCCTACGCCATCCTCACAGTCATCGTTAAGCCTGACCCCATTGCTGCTGCCACTTTGCCAATCCATTCTGTTGGAGGTCTTTCTCTTTCGCAGACCTCCCACTTTAACCACCATGGTATCTTTCTTCAGGGACTGGCTTCTCCAGAAAATACGTTCAAAATATAAGAGATGAAGTCTCGCCATCTTAGCTTCCAAGGAACATTCTGATTGCACTACCACCAAGAAAGATTTGTTTGTTCTTTTGGCAGTCCATAGTACTTTTAATATTCTCCAAAACCATAACTCATATTCATCAATTTGTCTATGGTCTTCCTAATAAACTGTCCAACATTCACATGCATATGAGGCTATTGAAAATACCGTGTCTTAGGTCAGGTGCACTTTAGTCCTCAAATTGACATATTTGCTCTTGTGTAGTAGATTTGCCTAATCCGCATCATTAGATTTTTTACTACTTCCATGAGTGTTGATGGTGGATCCAAGCAAAATGAAGTACTTGACAACTTCAATCTTTTCTCCATTTACCATGATTTTATATATTAGTCTAGTTGTGAGGATTTTTGTTATATTTACATTGAGGTCCAACCTATACCAAAGGCTGTGGTCTTTGATATTTATCAGTAAGTATCTTACGTCAGTATCATCTGCATATCACAGATTGCTAGTGAGTGTACCTACATTCCTGATGCTGCGTTCCTCTTTATATAATCCAGCTTCTCAGATTATTTGCTCAGCATACAGACCGAATAAGTATGGTGAAAGAATGCAACTCTGTCACACACCTTTCCTGATTTAAAACCATTCAGTGTCCCTTGTTCTGTTTCAATGACTGTTTCTTGGTCTATGTACAAGTTCCTCATTAGCACAATGAAGTCTTCTGCAATACTAATACTCCTTAGCGTTGTCCATAGCTTCCATGATCCACACAGTCAAAAGCCATTGCATAGTCAATAAAGCACAGTTCGACATCTTTCTTGTATTCTTTGCTTTCAGTTGAGCTCTATATGACTTCAGCAATAACATCCCTCATTTCAGACATTGTCTGAATCCAGTTTGAATCTCTGACAGTTCTACGTCAATGTACTGCTGCAGCCATTTAAAAATTATTTTTGCAAAATTTTATTTGCATGCGATATTAATGATATTGTATAATGACTTACACATTCTGTTAAATCCCCTCCCTTTGGAATGGGCAAAATATGGATCTCTTCCAGTTAGTTTGCCAGGTAGCTGGAGTACCTCCAGTGTTGTATCAGTTTGTTGAACTATTTCTGTTTGTACTTCATCAGTTTCCAGAGATTTTTCTTTGCTAGTCCCTTCAGCGCAGCTTGGACTTCTTCCTTCAGTATCATTGGCTCTTGATCATACGCTACCTCTTCAAGTGTTTGAAGACTGGACATTTCTTTTTGGCACCATAACTCTGTGTATTCCTTCGGTCTTCTTTTGGTACTTTCTGCATCATGCAATACTTTGTTCATAGAATCCGTCAATATTACAAGTCAAGGTTTGCATTTTCTCTTTAGCTTTTTCAGCTTGAGAAATACTGAGCATGTTCTTCCCTTTTGATTTTCTGAATCCAGGTCTTTGCAAATTGCATGAAAAGATTTGACTTTGTCTTCTCGACTAGTCCTTTGAAAAATTTTCTGATCAGATCTTTTTTTATCTCCTCATTTCTTCCATTTGCTTTAGCATCTCTACACTGAAGAGCAAGTTTCAGAGTCTCTTCTGACATTCATTTTAGTCTTTTCCTTCTTTCCTGACTTCTTAATGATCTTTTGCTTTCATCCAATCTGATGTTCTTGATGTCATCCCATACCTTTTCTCATCTTTGGTCATTAGCAACTAATGAAACAAACCTGCTCATGGGATGGTATCTAAATTCACGTGGGATATGTTCAAGGTCATATTTTGTCTCTTTTGGACTTGTTCTCATTTTTTTCCACTTCAGCCTGAAGGTGGTCTATTCCACAATTTGCCCTTCACCTTGTTTTGGCTGATGATAAGCAGCTTTTTCACAGATGTAGTCTACTTTATTTTATTTTTTTTTTGCATTTCCATTTGGTTAGGTCCATGTGTATATTCATCTTTTCTGTTGTTTAAAAAGGTATTTGAAATGAAGAAGTCACTGCATGTGCAATATTCTCTCATGTGATCTCCAGCATAATTTCTATCACCTAGGCCATATTTTGCAATTATTGATCCTTCTTTTTTATTTACAACCTTTGCATTCCAATTTCCAGTAATTAGCAATGAATCTTGATTGTATGTTTGATCAAATTCAGACTGAAGAAGTTGGTAGAATTCATTAATTTCATTCTCACTGCTTTAGTGGCAGGTGCATAAATGTAAATAATAGTTTTATATACTGGTCTTTCTTGTTGTTGTTGTTGTTGTTGTTAAATACTGTGGAGTCTGTTCCGATTCATAATGACCCTGTACAGGGTTTCCAAGGCTATAAAGCTTTACGGGAGCAGAAAGTCTCATCTTTCTTCCATGGAATGGCTGGTAGTTTCAAACTGCAGTCCTTGAGGTTAGCAACCCGATATGTAATGATTATGCTATCAGAGCTCCTTGGTCTTCCTTGTGGGCATATGGTTATTATCCTTTCATAGACAGCATTTTACCTCAAGATATTTCTTGAAATGTTCTTTTTTATAATGAGCAGGACATCATAGCCCTTGAATTTGTCAATCTGGCATAGTTAACTATGTTAATGTCAGATTCAAATTAGCCAATAACAGTCCATTTCAGCTCACTAATATCTAGGATAACAATGTTTATGCATTCCATTTCATTTTTGGTCAGCATAAATGTACTTTAATTCTGTTCATACATTCAGTAGCATTTTGAGGGTTAACGTATCAGACTAGTATAGTTTCACAAGTAGTAATCCTAGATTCTGAGTCATTTTAAGATGAAAATAGAAGTTAAAAGCATTTTATGAAAATTAAGTTTCCTCCATTGTGTCTAGCTCTTCATAATGTTCATTATCATCATCATCATCATCATCATCTGTTGGTCCTTTTTTAGTTGACAGGTGCCTGTCCTGTTCCAGATACACATTTAGCTGACAGTGATCTCTGAAGAGGCAATTTTGAACTTGCCCTTACAACATTGCAACAAGGTGAATAATCTTGTGAATACAGAGAGTTGCAGAAAACTTCTAAATCTTCTTCCTCATCAATTTTTGTATACTTTGGTAGGCAGCAGTGTAGACTGTTGAGCTTTCCAGTAAAATAACATTTCAATAGTGATAAAATCAGAAAATATATTCTCTATATCCTTTATTTTCTGTTTTTTGAAGTTGTCAATAGTTTCCTCCAGATAGAGAGATGTTTGGGTAGCGTCCATAGTGGCTCTGTGCAAGTCAGTTCCTGCCTTTCATCCAAAGGAAGATGGATCAGGCAACTGGTGTACCCCAAAACACTGCTCCCCTTGAGAATGGAGTGTTGCATTCCATTTCAGACAACTTCCGATTTTCTAATATTCTATGTTCCAATTACTAATGAATGCTTACAGTTGTTTCTCCTTATTTTGAGTTGTGCCCCATCAGTAAGTGAAGGTTCCAAACACTTCACTCCATTCACACCATCAAGGTCAACTTGACTTTGAGGAGCCAGCTCTTCACCAGTCATATTATGAATGCCTTCTACTCTAAAGGGTTCATCTTCTGGTACTATATCTGACAATTGCTCTGGTACTATTTGCCGTGTTTCAATAGTCACTATTATGGTGCTCCACTGCTGGTCATATGGTTTTCAGTGACTATTTGGAAGTAGTCCATTTCTCCTTCTTCCTAGTCTGTCTTTGTCAGGAAGCTCAGCTAAAACCTGTCCACCAAGGGTGACGCTGCTGGTATTTAAAATACTGGTGCCATAGCTTCCAGAATCACATCAACATGAAAGCCACCACAGTACGACAAACTGACAGACATCATATCTTCAAGCTATGTTTAAAATACATATGTGCAAGTCTGAACTATAACACAGCTTCATATTTTAAAGTCCAGGTATTTCTACAAAGAGCAAAGCTCTATTTGTAACCTTTATATGAAAATGGACTCCTGGTGTGACTTTGTAAGATCAACACTGGAATTCAAACCTACCAGCTGCTCTTTGGGAACCCTATACACAGTTGCTGGGAGTCAGAATCAACTGGATGGCACCTAACAACAACAACATGAAAATTGTCAACAATCAAAAAAAAACAAAAACAAAATATGAACTGCTTATTAAAAAAAAAAATTGAATTTTTCATTGAAATTGTGTTTCTTGTAAGACCTGTATGATTTTGTGATTGCAATACAGACACAAAGTATTCTTAATGTCCTTATAGTTTTGTTAAATCTTGAACATTTGGAGGTCAGTTTAGTTGTGACAATTATGCTTTTACATGATAATTATCACCTTCAATGACTATTTAAGCTATCATGAAATATTTCAAGAAATTTATAGATGATCTGAATTCCAAATGCCTGTTAGATTATTTATGTTTCATTTTTGACAATGGGAATTGAATACACTTTCCTCATAAATGTTAGCTACACAGGATATGTAACTGTAGAACATAATGACTTCTAAGGTATGACCACTTTGAAAACTTTTAGCTTGTTTTGGAAAGTGATGCCACACACATTTTAATAAGTCTTTTATCAATACATTTTTAGCTATTTTTCAGGAAGTGTAGTTTTGGATGAAACACTTTGCAAAGTTCTAAATTTTTTGATAGCTCAATTCATGATGTCAGTGAAAATGCTTAATTACGGGACAATTTCTATAGAGCCATGTTATTAATAGCCCTGTTCTTGACAGATGATCCCACGGTGTGTATTACACTCTATAGTCCATTTTCATTTTGAATTTTAAGAATGACGCTTCCTATATAGTCCATAATTTTGATGAATTTTAACACTATCTGATTATCAATGTTGTGATCTATTTTTTACCCTACAGTTTTGTTTTTCTACGTTTTAAGTTTCTCACTTTTTTTTTAATGCATAAGCCCACTATGAGTAGGAGCTGAGTCAATGGTACAAACAACAAACAACATTTATTACCCTCAAACTCACATTTACTCAAATATCAATATCGTTTCTATGTATTAAAGCATGCAAAAGCTGGAATTTGTGAGAGACTGAAATGTGTCAGAGAAGGAAAGCTCACATATGTCCCACTAGAAGGGAAGCTTAAAAAGTGTGGTAAGACTGCACTCTGCCAAAGACAGAAAATTTACTAGACCTGGGAAAGCAAGACAGTCTCAACAGGCTCAAGGTTTTACCAATTTGTTTGTCTGGAAGCTCATCTGAAACTTGTCCATCATGATTGACCCTTTGTTGTTAAGTGCCATAGAGTCAGTTCTGACCCATAGCGACCCTGTATAGGGTTTCTGAGGAACAGCTGGTGAGCTTGAACTGCTGACCTTGCAGTTCATACGGCTTTGCATTCTGGCGCATTACCCAACAACGCCATACCAAGACTCCATGGTTGACTCTACTGGTATGTAAAATACAGATGACGTAGCTTCCAGAATCGCAACAACACACAAGCCACCACAGTAGGACAAACTGACAGATGAGTGGTGGTTTTAATATGTACCAATAAATAAATCACCATCCCAACCCCCCACTACCAACATCACACCAACAATATCACTACCACTTCCACTACTGCCACCTCTACCATACAGTCATCACCCTCATCACTATCATCAACCACACCATTGCTACTACCACCACCATCACTATCACAACGTCACCACCAACACCATCATCACCATCACCATACTACCACCTCCATCTCATCTGCCACCATCACTAACTACCCTCACCATCATCACCACACCACCATGTCCATCACCACCATGAACACACCACCACCATCACTATCTACTACCACTACCAACACTATACCATCAACACGGCCACCACTATCGTGACATCAGACATTGGAAAAGGACAGAGGATTGACATATCTGACTAATTATTGAGTTGATAAGTGCCCTCAAGTTGGTTCTGACTTATAGCAACCCTGTATAGGGTATATAAGGAGTGGCTGGTGAATATTAACCAACAACCTTGTGATTCAAACTGACTTTGTGGTCCAGTGATTTTCCTACAATGCCACACCAGGACTCCTAATTTGACTCTCAGACTTTTAAGAGGCATTTCAAAGATACATATTGCATGACATACTATGTGCTGAAGGGTATGGGAAGGAAGAGTTTGCCAATATGAGCACATTTTCTCCTTCAGACTTGGATGGAATATACCACTTTCTGATTCTTGCCCTCCCTCCTACCCCCATGACAGGCGAAAAGTCTACAGGTGGTTCTGACACGGCTCAAAAATTCATGAACATTACCCCAATTCCTACCTCGACATAAAATCTAATAAAGTTCAGGTGGGACAAAACTACAACCATTGTGCATGGGAAGAAAAATGGAATAAATGGTGGGTTTGAACTGCCAACCTTCTGGATCTCAGTCCATCTAATCCTACAGATCCATACCAGGCTTGGATTAATCTATTAACTGGGGTCCAGATTAAATATCTCAGTACAAATTGAAGCCCTTTCTGAAAATTAAAATGGAAGGCATATAACACCTCAACAGTTGTCTTAAGGAATGGGGTTTAGGAGGAAGAGATAGTGATTTCATTAGCTAGATTTAGGATTATCTAAGGAAGACAAATTAAGAAAAATTGTGACAGGGTTTCATTCTTTCACCATACTTATTCAACCTGCCTACAATGAAAATAATCTGAGAAGCAGGGTCATATGAAGAAAAATGTAGCATCAGGATTAGAGGAAGACTTATTAACAACCTGAGATATGCAGATGATACAACCTTGCTTGCTCAAAGTGAAGAGGACTTAAAATACTTACTGATGAAGGTCAAAGACCACAGCCCTTGGTATGGATTACATTTCAGTGTAAAAAAAACAAAAATCCACTGGACCAATAAATAACATCATGATCAATGGAGAAAAGATTGAAGTTATCAAGGACTTCATTCTTCTTTGATAAACCATCAACACTTATGGAAGCAACAGTCAAGAAATCAAACGACATATTGCATTGGGCAAATCTGCTGCACAAGACCTTTTGAATGTATTAAAGAGCAAAGATATCAGCTTGAGGACTAAGGTGCGCCTGACCTAAGCCATGGTATTTTCAATAACCTCATATGCGTGTGAAAGCTGGACAGTGAATAAGGAAGACCGTAGAAGAATTGATGTTTTGAGTTATAGTGTTGGAGGAGAATGATGAAAGTACCATGGGCTGCCAAAAGAACCAACAGATCTGTGTTGGAAGAAGTGCAGCCAGAGTGCTCCTTGGAGGCCAGGATGGTCAAATTTTGTCTCTCTTACTTCGGACATCTGGTTAGGAGGGGCCAGTCACTAGAGAAGGATATCATGTTTGGTAAGGTGGATAGTCAGAAAAAAAGAGGAAGGCCCTAGAAAGATGAATTGGCAAAGTGGCAGCATCAATGGGCTCAAGCGTGGCAACAATTGTGAGGTTGACCCAGGACTGGGCAGTGTTTTGTTCTGTTGCTATGAGTCAGTACCAAGTCGATGGTACATAAGAACAACAACAAGGAAGACAAGAAAGATTCATTAATGCATCCAGGTCACAGAAGACACGTATACGGAGACTAGCAGACTCTCTGTTATAACACTTAAGCAATTTTGATACCATACAAATGCATAAAACATAGAAGATGCAATGCAAACATGCCTTTGGTTTGTAGTGCTTTAATCTAACATCTGAAGTGGATGCAACTGGTTTATTGGATAATGAAAGTGAATATTTTGTTTAGACAATTGGAAAGATGAATTATTTTGTTTTTCTTAGTAGTGTCTGAGGTAAACCCATGGGTCAATAATAATGATATAGATTCTTTAGCTGCTTCTTGTTGTTGTTAAGTGCCATCAAGTTGATTCCGACCCATAGCGACCCTGAACAGGGTTTCCAAGGCTGTAAATCTTTACAGGAGCAGAAAACCTCATCTTTCTCCCACGGAGCAACTGGTAGTTTTGAGCTGCAGACCTTGTGGTTCGCAGCCTGATTCGTAACCACTACGCTAACAGAGCTGCTTTTAGCTGCTTAGAGTACAACCAAATCAAAACATCTGTTTCTTTGGTGTTGATCCTAACTCATAGTGACCCTATAGAACCAAAAAGCTGTGCCCCCATAAAGTTTACTGAAGCAGGCTGCCACGACATTTTCCTGCAGACGGACTCATGGGGTCTAAACACAGAGCTTTTGCTTAAAGTATGAATACTATCAAATTTCAATAGAAATCACAAGAAAGAGAAAATGTTTTTAAGACTGTTTAGAAAGCATGAACTATTAAGAAAGCATAATCGGTTCTCATAATATTTTGTTATTGTGTGTTGTCGAGATAATTTCAACCCATTGTGACCCTGTTTCTAAGGGTTTCTGAGGAGCGGCTGGTGAACTTGAACCATGGGCCTCGTGGTTCAAACCAAATTTGCAATCGAGCGCATTAACCCACAGTGCCACACCAGGACTCCTCTGATACTACAGTGAAGGTCTTATATATTTATGTTACCAATTTCAGCTCTTCCTAGTGTTCATAATAGAAATCATTATGGTAAGTGAGTAATAATAGAATATTTAATTAAATATTATTTTAATTGTAAAAGGGTCATCAAAAGGTCTGTGATTAAATATAAACCTTCATTAGAGACATTTACACAAAAGAAATGCAAACTGGAGCAAAATTTTAACAACCAATTAACAAATGGACAGCCAGTCTTTGAAGAACATTGTTTGCAAACAGAAATGTAATTTGGTTCCATTGATTGTAGTTTTATTCCATCCTCACAGTGATTATAGGCATACTGTATTTAATTCTCTTGAGGTTGTTAAGAACATAAACTACATCAGGATTGGATGAAAGCTTTATTTTGAAATGTCTACCTCCTGAGGACATAAAACACAGTGGTTTTGTAATGTAATCATTTTAGGAAACCTTGAGAGACTGCTTAAGTCGGTCCTAATTGATATTTCTCAATTTCAACAACTGCGAATTCTTTCTTTCATTACTAAATGTTACTGTTCTGTCCTTTTACATTATAACATATTTCTAAATCTCCTGTGAATGCTATTTGACTTTAAAAATGTGAGAATCATTTATTTGGGTGTTTTAAATGAGAAAACAACAATAAAACGCCACAAAAATTGGTATAAAGTTATAGAAAGCACTTTCACATTGGAAATTAAAAGTCCTAATTTTAGCTCTTCCATTGATAGAATCTTATGTTCTAAATTCTTTATTTTATAATTTTTTTAATTTCAGAAATTAAGAGTAAAACAAACAAGCCAAAGTCGAAGAGTAACATGATTATACTTCTAATAGCTGCTGCTGTTGTGTTGTTAATTGCCATTGAGTTGAGTTGGTTCTGACTCATAACGACCCTGTATAGGGTTTCCAAGGAGCAGGTGGTGAGTTTGAACGTCTGACCTTGTGGTCCAGTGCTTTATTGTACAGTGCCACAGTAGGACTCTAAAATCGAGACACTGTTTTATTACTTTTTTTTTTTTTCCAAATAAAGCACCATGTAAGTAATGTTATAGCCATGTAACTCTAGACATAGTGCACTTATGAAAACAGCAAAAGGGTTTAGGGGTAAAGAATTGCACTGTAGGCATGCAAATTATTGGCATAACAAAGTGCTGTCTAGTCGGTTCCAACCCATAGTGATCCTGTATAGGATTTCCAAGGAGAAGCTGGTGAGCTTGAACCACTGAGCTTGCAGTTCAAAGTGCTTTTGGAGTCCAGCGCAACTCACAGCACCACACCAGGCCTTCAAACAAGATGGTACTACTGTTAAAAGCAAATGCTATGCATCTTATTTCTTAATTTACTCTTTTTTTCTGTCAATATTACCCACTTTTACATTCTGGTACATTGTTATACAACACCCAGATTTTGTTCAATTTTTCTAATTGACTAAAAAATATACTTTGCCAAGAGCTTATCTAGTTCAGGCCCAAAATTTATGCTTTTTTTTTTTTTTTTTTTGTGTTTTTTTTTTTTTGTTTAGTTTCTTAATTTATCAAAAGACTGTTGTGGGTTGTGGGGTGTGTGTGTGTGTGTGTGTAGGACACAGACTTTTGAAGATCCCAGACATGAGTGATTGAGCGATGTAGAATGTCTCATCTCCAGCTCGTGGCTGGTCCCTTTCCAATTTGGGGGTTATTTGGGGAATAAAAAGTGCCCTTTTTATTCCTTTATCCTAGACATCATAACAAAAGCTGCAATGGGCCACACAGAACCGTTTTGGACAGATGTTACCCAGGTGATGTTAAACTTTGCCCTTAGGCTCACGTCAGAAAACATATCAGACTTGGTTTATTCAGTATTAGTAAGACACACTTGACAGAAACACAGGAAATGGAAATTTAACTCTCTCTTTTATAATAACATTTTTTTTTTTGTTGTTTCCTGTTTATAATATAAGAGCCATCTCTGTGCACATGGCCTATATAATTTTGCAGTGTACAAGTTCCATATAAAATATTCACATAACTTTTAGAGCATCAATTATTAATTCATAATTGAATCAGTACATTCATTATGGCATAAGGAATACATTTTTTCCTCATTCTGTTACATAGTCTCCGTTTTTAAAAAACTGGAATTTATCAGGATTGTAAATGAACCTGCTATCAAGGTCACCTTATCTATTGCCTATGCTGTAATACAGCTCCTCCCAGAAAAGCAGGCTTAATATATCAAACCCTTAATTAGTTGTTTTTTAACACTAGGATTTGTTCTCATGTCTCCCACAAACATAGACAATTATTTCTTACAATAGATTGTTGTTGTTAAATGTCATTGAGTCAGTTCTGACTCATAACGACCCTGCATAGGGTTTCTGAAGAGTGGCCGTTGGGTTTGAACCACTGACCTTGGGGCTAGCAGGCCAGTGCTTATCCTTGAATTCCACACCAGACCTCGACCAAAAGATTACCAAGCAAAGTGTATGATTTTTTAAATGTAAAACTGATAATCTTCTCTATAAACTTTCACTCAATTCATAATAAAAAGTTTAATAAAGAAGGGAATGGCACAGTGATCATCTTATAGCAAGATTCAATAATCGTTGTTAAAACAAGTGAGTAAAAATTTCAAAAAGAAACTGAATTTACAGAGCGTCATTTTTGCAACTTTCTCTCATATTTACTAATTTCAAAATGAAAGTAATTTTAAACTGTGTAAGCCTAGTTCACTTAACTGTGCTCATGAGGAATCTGTACCTGGACCAAGAAGCAGTGGTTCAAACAGAACATGGAAACA
>NW_006408539.1:25915171-25924784 GCF_000296735.1 Chrysochloris asiatica
TTCACCAATAGGTCAAGGTGAAAACCACCAGTTTTAAGACATATCAAAATGATCTACTCTGTGGTAGAATACGGTAAGAAAACGAAAACAACTTTTGTGGTACTTCTGCCCGCAATACATTACATAGGTTCAATTATGAGAAAATATCCAAAAATCTGACATTTTTAATTGAACAACATTTATGGTGTTAAAATGTGTCAAAAGAATGAAAGAAAATGAGGGGGCTAGAAACTTGAGATTCAAGAGAACAAGCAACCACCCAAATGCATTGTGGGATCCTGTGATCTTGGGGGCCTTGGGACAGAATACTGGACCTTCAAGGGAAAGGACAAATGCTGAAATTACAATACGGCAGTTATTGTAGTTACTACTATTTCACTAATTTCAATTTCCTGACTGTCATCAGTGTACTAGAGTTTTACATACAGTATACGGACATTAACAGAGACAGATGAGGCATAGATAGGAACACATGGTTTCCAAATCCCCCATAAGACTAAAATGAGTTCACAGTATAAGATTTAAAAAGCAAAAATCCACAGTCATTCAATGTCTCTTTTACAACGTCAGGTGCCAATCAAAGATCTGATTTTCTATGAGCCTCGCTATGGAATCCTGGTGTGGCGCTGTGGGTTAATGTGCCAGACTGCAAATCCATTTGAACTGCAAGGTTGGCAGTTCAAGCTCACCAGCTGCTCCTTGGAAACCCTATCCAGGGTCCCTATGGGTCAGAATCTACTCAATGTCACTTGACAACAACAGTTCATATTATTAAATTAAAAATTGGTACAAAACTTAAAGAATATGTTTTAAACTTGGTTAACAATTGGGAAGTCTCAAGTGAAAATGTATATCCTGGAGCTAAAAATCACATTATTTACAATGAAATAGTCACTAGATAACAAGTATTATTTGAGGTGACAGAAGAATTACTGAAATTGGCAATCCATCAATAAGGAAAGAAAAATTCACAGTTTTTCAATGATTGTCAGACAACAGAAAATATTCCTCAATAAGTGTAATTAAATTTCAAGAATAAGAGAAAAGAGAAAAAAGAAGAAAAGTATGTTGAGAAATCAATGGCTGAAATGTGAACAAAAATGTTGAATTGTATTACCCTACAGAAATTCCGTAGAACAAGTACAGAGAAAAAGATACATTGAGGTTAAGTTTCTGGAAGTAAAATACAAACAGAAAGTCTTGAAATAATAAGGGAAAATGACATAAACAAGGAAGGCATCAATTAGCAAAAAGCAAAGGAAGCCAGAAGGCATTGGAACGATGTATTCAAAGTGCTGAAAAAACAACAACAACATACAAACACAAACACTTTATAAATCTAGAGTTTTCAACCTTGAAAATTGAAGGTGAGCTGAAAATATGTCCAGTCAAAAACCAAGAGAATCAATTGATAGCTCATGCTATAAGAAATACTGCATAAAATCTTCCAGGTGAAAAATAAACAATACCAGATGGTAACTTGAATTTACATGAAGGATTAAAGAACACCAAGAGGAAACTGCAGACCCAGACTGGTAACTAAATGAAAATAGATTGTTCAGTTGGGATGGCGTTGTACTTAAGAAAGTCTCCTATATTTTACCCCCAAAAGGTCAGTATCCAAATTAGATTGAGGTATGTTAAATACATATGCTGTGATCACCAGAAAACAAATGCAAAGAAATATATTTATTTCAGGATATCATAAAATAATTAAAATACCATATTTTTTTTGTTGTTAAATAGAGAAAAACGACATGGAGCTAGAAAAAAAAATAAACAAAATAAAGATGAGGAAAGTGAAAATGAATAACAAAATTGGAAAACAAATTTTAAACTAGATAATAATTTTCCCTCTAAAGAAAATGCATTTAACCTCAGTGTCTAAAATCTGTTGAAAATTCAGGATGGGGCTGATGAAAGGAGATGGGGATAAGACTCTTGTGGTACAATAGTGAATAATTGCTATCAGGATTGACTGTGAGGGTCAGAAATGTAAAGGTAGATGTTTTGTAACAAAAGGAGGGGAATGGTTGATTTTGCAGTTCAGGAGCGGAGGTCCCTGAGACCATCAAGTTAGAAGAGCGGAGTCCGTGACTCTACCCAGAGAAGCAGTGATGCCAAAGATGGAGGCAGAGATGCTAATGTGGAGAGATGGAGCGGCTGGGGACTCTAGACTCAGAGAGGGAGGGGGGCTGTGTGCCTATGACCGGGGTGGGGGAGGGGCAGGCTTGTGGGGTGTTCCCTTTGGTTGTTTGATGATGCATGGAGGGGATTGTAATCATTGCAATGAAATGAAATACGTTAGGATGAATGTAAAGCTAATGTTCTCCCATGTAAATTATCACATAATTCACAATAAAAGTTAAAAAAAAAATCTGTTGAAAATAAAAGTATCATACACCTAAGCACAGGATGACTGGACTGGTGGTGCAGTGATTTAAGTGCTGATTGCTAACTGAAAGGTTTGAATCCATCAGTTCCTTCATGGGAGAATGATGTGCTAGTTGTCTTCCATAAAAATGTTCAGCCTTGGGAATTGTATGGGGTAGTTCTACTCCGTCTTGTAACGGTAGCTATTAGTCAGAATGGATGAAATAGCAGTGTCTAAACTAAAGCATGTTAATAGCGTCAGTGATGGGTATCCCCTACTGACAAACTGATAGGAGAGAAAGAAGATAGCACAATGGTATATGTGTGTGAAATGAAAAACGGAGCTCAAACAAGCATGCAACATCATATAGGAAGAGTGTAAAATTAACCAACTGCTGGTGGTGAGTACAAATTTTACTGTTAATAATTGATAGCATCAGTAGATAGAAAATCAAATAGGGTATCAAAATAAGGACAATACTACCAAACAAGTAGATGTAATTGACATGTAAAGAATGCTTGATCCAACAAAAATATGACACTATTTTTTTTTTTTTTTGCAAGTGTGCATAGAACTTTTATAAAGATAGATCATATACTATCCTTAATGAGTGGAAAGGTATTGAAATAAATTTTACATATGAGCTATTCAAACATCTCACTTCTTTCAAAATGCATCTCATGCTTCAAAAAGGAAATCAAAATAGAAATTATAAAATAATTTAATTGAATGAAGATATTTTAAAAAATCAAAATCTGTGAGATGCAACTACAGCACTGCTTAGAGGAAAATGCATAGCTCAAAATTGAATTATGTAAACCTAAACCATAAGAATTCAGGAAATGAAGAAAAAATAAAAATAATCAGAAAAATAAAAAGCAAAAAGAATGAAAATGAGAAAATAACAGAAGCAAATATGATTAAATATAAATTATGTTTAAAAGTAAAAAGAAAACAAGATCTGTATATCTGATAACCTCTATCCCACTGATTAGGGAAAACAGATAGAAGACACACAGTACTGAGAGAAGAGGCATTCCTACTAAAGCCTATGGGGATTACAGGGAAAATAATGGAATGCAGGATTGGCAGTTCAAACCCACCAACTGCTCCTCAGAACCCCTATGAGTTGGAACTGACTGGACAGCACTTAACCACAACATAAACAACTTTGGAGTCCTATGTGTGGTGCTATGAGATAAATGCTGGACTGCTAACTACAAGATGGTAGTTCAAACCCACCAGCCACCTTTTCAGAAAGCCTATATAGGGTTCTTATGAGTTGGCACTGAGTTCATGGCACTTAACAACAACACATACAATTTTAAGGATCCCTGGTGGAGCAGTGGTTAAGTGATCAGATGCTAACTGAAATGTTCGCAGTCTGCCCCCACTCACCAACTGATCCACAGAAAAAAGCATGACAGGCAGCCTCTGAAAAGAACGTAGCCTTAGAGACACTCTGAAGTAGTTCTACTTTGTTCTATAGAATCGTTAGGGCTCAGAATTGACTCAAAGACAATGGGCTCTTTATGAACAACGTCATTCCAATTAATTGGACAAATTAAATGAAACAGATACATTTTTTGAAAACAAAAATTAATGGAACACATTAAAGAAGAAAGCCAACAATCAAGACTTTTATCAAATAAAGACATAAATTATTATTTAATAATCTTCCCAACAAAAAGTATAGACAAAGTTATTTTCACTAGCAATTCTCTTAAAATTTTAAGAAAGAGGTGTCAACAATCCTGTATACATTATATGAGATGATGCAGGACTCCACAATACAAAATTCACTTTGGAGGACTATTGTTACTATTATAGATGTTCCTCAGAGATATCTCAGATTTGGTTCCAGATGACCAAAACCAAGTGGATATCACAATCATGGGAGTGAAACAAATTTTCTGGTTTTCCAGGGCACATAAAAGCGATGTTTATACTATACTGTAGTATAAACAGAATATACTGTAGTCAATTAACTGTGCAATATGTTCATTATAAAATATTGTGAGTATTATCAAACCATGGCAAAGAGAAAGGCAGCCATGTTAATGGGGAAATGATGCTGAAAGATTTGCTACAAACCTTCACTTTGTAAAAACCCAGTGATTTATGAGCTGCTATAAAGTGAATTGCAATGAAACGAGGCATGTCTGCCTAGCAACCTGTGGCCTAGCAAATTCACTTGATGTGACTTTTCTATCCTTAGTCTTTGTGACTTCCATACAATGCAAACAGGGTATATGCAGGGATTGTTTGCTTTTGCCAACTCCATGGTTTATAAAGACCCAGCTCAGAAGAAGCTGCAGGTGATCCAAGGACCACTGAGAAAGAAGAACCATGAGTTCTTGAAAGAGATGGAGACAAAGGATGGAGGGAGGAAGCACGTATGACTTTTACGTCCAGGCATCAGCCTTGGGCTGATTTTGAGTTTGAGACAAGTTTACAGTATCAAATCCGGAAATGCCAAGTCAAACTGTAAACCTTTATGAATGTAGACACAAATGGCTTAAACACATTTTATTATTAGGTGCCATAGAGACAATTCCACCTCAGCGTCACCCTGTGCACAACAGGACAAAATACTGCCTGTGCCATCCTCACAATTGTTGCTATGTGTGAGCCCATTACTGCTACACCCGTGTCACTATTCCTTGTTGAGGATCCTCCTCGCTTGTGTTGACATTTCATTTTACTAACCATGATGTCCTGCATATCATGAACTGATCCCTCCTGAAAACATGACCAAAGTATGAGAGACTAAGTCTTGTCATTCTGGCTTCTAAGGAGCATTCTGACTTCACTTCTACAAAGACAAACTTGCTTCTTCTTGCAGTTCATGGCATTTTAACATTCAAAAGCATCAATTCTTCTATGACCTTCTTATTCATTGTCCAATTTTCACATACTTATGAGGCAATTGAAAATACAATGGCTTGAGAAAAGTTCTCCTTAGGCCTCAAACTAACATCTTTGCTCATTAAGACTTTAAAGAAATCATGTGCAGCTGTTTTGCTAATGCAATACATCCTTCAATTCCTTGACTGCTGTTTCTATGAGTGTTGATTTAGGGTTTAAGAAAAATGAAGGATTAAGAGAAATTGACAATTTCAACATTTTCTCCATTTATCATTATGTTATTTATTTGTCGTGTGGTGAGGATTTTCATTACATTGAGGTACAATCTATACAAAAGACTGCATTCATTGATCTATATCAGTAAGGGTTTTAAGACATTTTTGCTTGCAGCAAGCAAGACTGTATCATCTGAATATTGCAGGATGTTTATGACTGTTTCTTTGTTGCCATATTCTTCTTCATATAATACATCTTCTGAGATTATTTGCTCAACATATGGATTGAAAACATTGGGTCAAAGGAAATAACACCAGTGCACACTTTTCCCGATTTTTAAAACAATCAACATCTTGTTCTGTTCAAATGACTGCCCCTTGGTCTATATACAGGTTCCTCATGAGCACAGTTAAGTGTTTGGGAATTCCATTCTTCCCAAATTTATCCATAGTTTGTCATGACCCACACAATGAAAACCCAGGGGATAAAAACTCTTCAATACTATTACTAAATTGTATTTTTAAAATAAGCCAGTATGAGTATTTGAGGTCAGAAGAATAACCAAAGGATTGTTAGGCTAAAAAGAAAACAATCTGACTATCTCATCTTTTTAATAATTGGACCAGTATTAGTGACTTTTGGTGTCAAACAGATTGTCAAACATAGTTGAGCTCTGACTTGAGATCTTTCGAAAATAGATGAGTACACACACACTCACCCTCTATTTTTCTTGGCTGTGTCTGCAAAAGCAAATATTTTTTTTTAATTATCTTGAGCAAAATTTTATTTGCATGTGATATTAGATATAATGTTTAATGATTCTCACATTCCATTGTGTCACCTCTCTTTGGAATTGGTATAAATATGAAATCCCTCCAGTCATGAATGGTGAAAGAATACAATTTTGTTGCACATCTTTCTTAACTTTAAACCATTCAGTGTTCCCATGTTCTGTTCAAACATATACCTTTTGGTCCAGGTACAGATTCCTCATGAGCACAACTACGTGTTCCGGAATACTCATACTTTGCAACGTTGTCCATAGCTTGTCATGATCCACACAGTCGAAAGCCTTTGTGTAGTCAATAAAGCACAGGTAAACATCTTTCTGATATTCTCAGCTTTCAGCAAAGATCCATTGGACATCAGCAATGATTTCCCTCGTTTCAGGACCTCTTCTGAATCCAGCTTGAACCTCTGAAAGTTCTCTGTCAATGTATGATTGTAGCCATTTCTCTATTACCTTTAGTAAAACTTTGCTTGCTTGGGATATCAAAGAGATTGTTCAATGATTTCTGCATTCTGTTGGGTCACCTCTCTTTGGAATAGGCACAAATACAGGTCTCTTCCAATCAGTTGGTCAGATAGTGTCTTCCAAATTTCTTGGCAGAGATGAGTGAGTGCCTCCTGTGCCGTCTCACTTTCTTGAAATAGTTCAATTTTTATTCTATTAATTCCTGGTACCTTGTTCTTTGCCAATTCCTTCAATGCACTTTGGACTTCCTACTTCAGTATCATTGGCTCTTGATCATATACTACCTCTTGAAATGGTTGAACATCAACCATTTCCTTTTGGTACAGTGACTCTGTGTATTCCTTCCATCTTCTCTTGATGCCTTCTGCACCATTCAGTAATTTGCCCAGAGAATCTTTCAATAACGAAAGTCAAGGCTGGAATGTTTTCTTTATTTCCCCCATCTTGAGAAATGCTGAGCGTGTTCTTCCTTTTTGGTTTTCTGATTCCAGATCTTTGCACATTTTGTTGTAATATTTGGCTTTATCTTCTTGAGCTGATCTTTTAAATTTTCTGTTCAGCTCTTGTATCTCCTTGTTTCGTCCATTTGCTTTAGCATCTCTACACTGAAGAGCAAGTTTGAGTGTCTCTTCGGACATCCATTTTGACCTTTTTTCTTCTTTCTTGTCTTCTTATTGACTTTTTGTTTTCTACGTGTATGATGTTCTTGATGTCATTCCACAACTCTTCTTGTCTTCAGTCTTTAGTGTTTAATGTATCAAAACTGTGCTTCAGATGATCTCTAAATTCAAGTGGGATATATTCAAGGTCTTATTTTGGCTCTTGTGGGCTTGTTTTCATTTTCTTCTGCTTTAGTTTGAATTTGCATATGAGTAATTGATGGTCTGTTCCACAGTCTGTCCCTGGGCTTATTTTGACTGATGATATGAAGTATGTCCATCCTTCTTTCCACAGATGTAGTCAAGATGGGTTATGTGAAGAAAAAGGTGGCATCAGGATTGATGGAAGACTCATTAACAACCTGCAATATGCAGATAATACAACCTTGCTTGCTGAAAGTGAAGAGGACTTAAAACATTTACTGATGAAGATCAAAGAGCACAGCCTCCTGTATGGATTGCATCTCAATGTCAAGAAAACAAAAATCCTCACCACTGGACCAATAAAAAACATTCTTATCAATGGAGAAAAGATTGAAGTTGTCTAGGACTTCATTCTTCTTGGATCAACCATCAACACTAATGAAAGCAGAAGTTAACAAATCAAACGATGTATTGCATTAGGCAAATCGAATGCACAAGACCTTTTAAAGTGTTGAAGAGCAAAGATGTCAGCTTGAGGACTAAGGTGCGCTTGACCCAAGCCAGGTTATTTTCAATAACCTCATATGCATGTGAAAGTTGGTCAATGAATAAGGAAGACCATAGAAGAATTGATGCTTTTGAGTTATGGTGTTGGAGGTGAATATTGAAAGTGCCATGTGCTGCTAACATAACCAATAGATCCTTTTTGGAAGAAGTGCAGTCAGAGTGCTCCTTGGAGGCCAAGATGGCCAAACTTTGCCTCTCATACTTCAGACATATTGTTAGGAGGGACCAGTCGCTGGGGAAGGATATCGTGTTTGGCAAGGTGGAGGGTCAGAGAAAAAGATGAAGACCCCCAATGAGATGGATTGGCCTAGTGTTAGCATCAATGGACTCAAGCGTGGCAACTGTAGTGAGGTTTGCTTAGGATCGGGCAGTGTTTCGTTCTGCTGTGCATTAGGTCTCTATGGGATGGTACCAACTCGAGGGCACCTAACAACAATAATGAGTCATGCAGTTGTCTTCTAAGTTTCTTGTCACAGACGAGTAAGTGCCTCTAGTACAGCATCGGGGTGTTGAAAGTTTTTAAAAATTTTATTATATCTATTTCTGGAACCTTGTTTTCCCCAGTGCTTTCAGTGCAGCTTGGACTTCCTTTAGTCCCACTCGTTTTTGACCAGTTTCTTAAAATGATTGAACATTGACTGTTTCTAATTCTTTATATTCCTTTCATCTTCTCATGATGCTTTCAGTCCTTCATAATTGCAAGTTGAGGCTTGATTTTTTTTTTTTTTTTCCCTTCAGTTATGTTAGCTTGAGAAACGTAGAGTGTGTTATTCCATTTTGTTTTTCTAAATCCAGGTCTTTGCACATTTCATTATAATAGTTGACTTTGTCTTCTTGAACTGCCCTTTGAAATTTTCTGATCAGCTCTTTTTTTCCTCTTGTCTTTCAGTCACTTTAGCTTCTCAAGAGCAAGTTTCAGAGTCTCTTCTGACCTCCACTTTGGCCTTGTCTTTCTTTCCTGTCTTTTAATGACTTTTTGCTTTCTTTCTGTTTGATGTTCTTAATGTCATTGCACAGTTGTTCTGGTCTTTGATCATTAATGTCTAATGCATCAAGTCTGTTCTTGAGATAGTCTCTAAATTCAGGTGGGATATATTTTGGCTTTCATGGAATTGTTTGAATTTCCTTCAGTTTCAGTATGAATTTGCAGATGAGCAATTGATGATCTCTTCCACATCTGTCCCAGTCCTGGCTTTGACTGATGATATTGGCCTTTTCCACCCCTCTTCCTAAAAAGATAGTCAATTTGATTCCTGTATATTCCATGAAGTGGGGTCCAACCATTTATGTTGTTTAAAAAATGTACTTGCAATGAATAATTTGTTGATCTTGCAAAATTCTATCACATGATCGGCAACATCATTTCTATCACCAAGATCATATTTTACTGCTACTGATCCTTTCTCTTTGTTTCCAGCTTTCATATTCTAGTCATCATTAATTATCAATGCATCTTGATTGCACTTCTGATCTTTTTCAGACTAAAAAAATTGGTAGAATTCTTTAATTTTGTCATCACTGGTTTTAGTG
>NW_006408539.1:25925426-25929455 GCF_000296735.1 Chrysochloris asiatica
GGCTTCATTTATCTATACCTAAAATGCTACATTGTTCATAATATTCCTATATACTTTCAGGAGGAAGGACAGCATCTGGGTTAAACTAATTATATTTAGAGGTGGTTTAATGGGGCTGCCACTGATCAACCCAGGGTCTGCGTATGCTGTCCCCAGCAAGTTTGAATCATCAACCTTGTTGTTAGCAGTTGCACTGATATTATCCTATCACAGACATCATTGTACTTCAAGATAGATCTTGAAATATTCATTTTGATGATAAATGTGATGCTATTCCTGTTCAATTTGTCACACCAGGCATAGTAAACCATGTTTTTTTAATTCAAAATTGACAGTGACAGTCCATTTCAGCTCATTAATACCTATTATTTTCATCTTTATGAATTCCATTTGATTTTGACAACATCCAATTTTCCTAGTTTCATACTTTATGCATTCTATTTTCTGATTTTTAATAATAAATGTTTGCAGCTGTTTCTTTTCATTTTGAGTTGTGCCTCATGAACACATGAAGGTCTCAAAGCTTTGCTCCATTCACATCATTACAGTCAACTCTACTTTGAGGAGGCAACTCTTCTAGCTGCATTTTGAATGTCTTTCAATCTGAGGGGCTCATTTTCTGACATTTTCTCTGACAATGTTTCTCTGATACTCAAGGTTTTAAGTGGCTAACCATTCATAAGTGGTCTGCCTCTCCTTCTTCCATCTCTGTCTTAGCCTGGGAGCTCTGCTGAAGCCTGTTCACTGTGGGTGAACCTCCTGGTAATTAAAATACCGAGAGCATAATGTACAGCATCACAGCAACACACAAGCCACCACAGTATGTGAAACTGACAGATGAATGGTGGCTGACAAGTCCCAAATATCTGGGCAGGATATCAGGCTCCAGGCTTCTCCTGATATATGTGGTTTCAGGAGTAATGAACTCACACTTGGAAGGCCAGACAGCAGACTGTTGGTTCATCTCTCAAGAATTAGAGTTCATAGGATGATGAGTTAGAAGCAAGATCAAGAGCAAGAGAGCTTTGCCTAAACATCCTCATATATTGTATGCACACCACATCCCCAAGGAAACTTCCCTGCAAACCAATTACTTCCTCCTATCAGATCACAAAATGGAGAATGGTTACATAATGTCTACCAAGCCACTGAGAACCAGGGCCTAGATAAGTTGACACATAGCAGTTTCCTCGAAAACAACACTAAGCAAGGCATGGGGAGAAGAATTGACATCTATTTCAATAGTGTAGAAGAGAGTATCCAGAAATGAGCCCTAACAATACTTGACTGCTCGATTTGCTCTAATAAAGCTCCAAATAATCTAATTCAGAAATAAAAATGTTTTCAATAAATGACACTCAAATAATTGGATCTCTCTCTCTCTCTCTCTCTCTCTCTCTCTATATATATATATATATATATATATATATATACATACATACATATGTAAAAACATATATACATATGTATATATATGCACATAAGTATATGCATGTATATCTACATAAATATATATATATACACACACACATACATGTATATACATCTATAAATAAAAATCAAACACATCATCATCATACACAAAAATGTATTCTAGAAGGATCAAAGGTGTAAACATTAGAGCTAAACCCTATAATGCCTAATAGGCACTTAGAGAAAAAAATATGTAACCTTGTATTAGCAAACATTTCTTAGATGGAACACTAAAAAAAAAAAAAAAAATGTGCATCAAAAAGTAAAACTAATATATTTAGGTTTTAGGAAATAAACATTTTTTTGCTCAATGAAAGGCATCATTAAGGAAATGAAAATAAAATCATATATTAGAAGAAAATATTTATAGAACATGTGAACCAGACAAAGCCTCGATATTACAGAAAATATCAATTTGCGTGCAGAAAATACAAATGATGTGGAAACTTCAATAGTGAGAAATACACAAAAATCATGGTCATAAATCTGAAAGCAAACATCACAAATAAAAGATACAAATGGTCAAAAAGTACATGAAAATATATTCAATATTATTGGTCACTTTTGTTGTTACTTGCCATGGAGTAGGTTCTGATACATAGTGTCCCTAGGTAGAATTGCTGAGCTTTTAAATCTCTGAAAAAGCAGAAAACCTCATCTTTCTCCAATGGTGGACTGGTGGACTCGAACTACCAACGCTTAGCATAGGATCAGGAATTTCACTGTTAGATGTTTACCCATGATAAATGACATTCACATGAATGTTGAGTATATCATTATCCATAATAGCACCAAACAGTAAGCAAACCAATTGTCAATCAATTGGTGACTAAAACATTAGAAGAAATGTGATGTATTTATGCAATGAAATACTGTTCAACAGTAAGAGGAACAACATATTGAAACTCAAAAAAACAAAATTTCAATCGTATCCCTTTATGTATTTTGTTTACTGGAAATAGAAACATTAATCCAAAATAAGAAGGTTCCCTTAAAACATAAAATGCCAGTTAATTGTAAGTCTTAAAAATCTACCCCTATTCTAAGTATCATATTGTTGTTTAGTGCCGCTAAGTCATTTCTGACTCATAGCAATCCTGTAGACGGTTTCCAAGGAGCAGCTGTTAAGTTTGAAACACTTACTTTGTGGTTCAAATGAACTGTCAGTCCAATGCTTATCCTATAACACTACATCAGGACACCAAGGATCATATGTTATTGTTGTTGTGTGCTGTCAAGTTGACTGTGATCCATAGAGACCTTCTATATGGTTTCTGAGGATAGGCTGAGTTTGAACTACCAACCTTGTATGCAATTCAAACGAGCTATCAGTGCTGCTTATTCATCCACAGCACCACATCAGGGCTCCTGCATTTAACATAAAATTGTATTATTTGATATTTGTTGTTGTTGTTGCTAAGTGCCATTGAGTCAGTTCCAAACCATAGCAACACAGTAACTGTACAGACTTTCCTAAGAGCGGCTGATGAACTTGAGCCGTAGACTTTGAGGTTCAATCTGAGTTTCCAGTACAGCACATTAACTCACAGCTCCACACCAGGACTTTAACAATGTTTCATTTTAAAATAATGGTAATATCTGTATATTATTAAATTATTTTTTTTTTTTCATAGTGTCAGCATTCTAATTTATCTCAGTAATTGCAAGAGTTCTTAATGATATCGTATTTATTCGTTTAAGAAATGTAGAAAACATTCTGGTTGCTGTTTGTCTTCTTTGTTTTCAGTTATTCTCTTTATAATTCATGTGATATATTTAAAGCATTATTACAGGTTCACTGAAGTTAGACAATATTATGCATCAGACTACAAAGTTATTTGAACTGCAAGGTTGGTGGTTCAAGCTCACCAGCTGCGCCTTGGAAACCATATACAGGGTCACTATGGATTGGAATCAACTAGATGGCATTTAACAACAATAATAATTGAATTAGGAGCCCTGGTGTGGCATTGCAGGTTAATAAACTGGACTGCAAATTGGTTTGAATCGCTAGGTTGGTAGTCCAAGCTCACCAGCCGCTCCTTAGAAACCTAGACAGGGTCTCTATGGGTCAAAAATGACTCAACACCTGACTGCACTTAACAAGAGCAACAATTTGATTAAGGAGTCCTGGTGTGGGGCTGTGGGTTAATGTGCTGGACTGCAAAGTTGGTTTGAATTGCAATGAAAGTGGACCAAACTCATCAGCTGTTCCTTGGAAACTCTATACAAGGTCTCTATGGCTATTGCATTCATTGTCAAAAAGAGCATCTCCAGATCAGTCATGAAGTACAACACTGTCTGTGGTAGGAAAATATCCATGAGCCTACAGGGAAGAACAGTTAATACCTCTATTATTCAAATTTATGCACAAATCACTAAAGCCAATGAGGATGAAATAGGAGAATTCTACCAACTTCTTCAATCTAAAATTGATCAAACATGCAATCAAGATCTATTGATCATTACTGGTGATTGGAATGCAAAGGTTGGGAGCAAAGAGGAAGGATCAGTAGTGGGAAAATATGGCCTTGGTGATAGAAATGATGCTGGAGA
>NW_006408539.1:25931464-25934648 GCF_000296735.1 Chrysochloris asiatica
CAAACGTCATCTCTCATACTTCGGATATTTTGTCAGGAGGGACCAGTTGCTGGAGAAGGGTCTCATGTTTGGTAAGGTGGAGGGTCAGAGAAAAAGAGGAAGAGTCCCAACAAGATAGATTGGCCAAGTAGCAGCATTGGTGGACTCAAGCGTGGCAACAATAGAGATGTTGGCCCAGCATCAGGCAGTGTTTCGTTCTGCTGTGCATAAGGTTGCTATGAGTAGGTACCAACTCAATGGCACCTAATAACACCAACAATAACAATGATACTGTCTATTAAACAGATACTGGTTACTTATTATCAAATGAAAGCAACATTTCTACTTTTTAATCTTTGACGTTATATACTGTTACACTTATAAGTATAAGCAGAGAAGAGTTTGGATTATAAGAAAGAGTATATCATAAGTAAGCAGAAAACTTACTAAAAATCTAAGTTGGTAGCATTTTAACATCTACTATTTCCAGAAAATGTAGGCAAACTAGAAATAAATGGGAGTGGAAGTAATTTTTATTCTTAGCTCTGAAGTTCAAGGAGCAGTCTGACTAACAAAGGAAAAAATATTGAGCACAAAATCCTTTCTGAGAATTCTGTTGACTACAGGTTTTTGAGTCATATTTATAAATATTTATTCACCATTTTTAATCCCTGCAGTTTCTCAAAATTTTTTACTATTTCTTTTCATAGAAATTCATAGTCTATCTTCTATCTGTGTGTCTGTTTACCTTTTGTGCTTTAAATAAAACAAAAGTGTTGGCAGTTTTAGGTTACTCATGATAGAAGAATAAATGTGTGTGTGTGTGTGTGTGTGTTTTTCCTCTTTATTCTTCTTAAGTTATTCTTCTTAAGTCCATAATAGGATATCACCGTTCAGGCAGTACTACAATAGTACTCCTTAATGTAATTGTTTGCAAGTATAATGTCATAAAGAACAGAAAAATAGGGTATACTGGTCCTCATAGATGCACAGCTACATGATGTGTAAAAAAAGTTCATTATGTAATTGTTCATTTTATAACTTTATCTTGAATAGATTGAAAATCTTGTTCAAGTAAATTTACCAGATACATGCTGAGCGACTATCAACAACCAGGTACCATGATAGTGACATTAAAATAAGGAAGAAATAGTACACTATTTACAATTGATAATTTTAAAAAGGATACAGAGCAGTAAAACACTCACTATAATGCAATGTGGGATATGTTTTTATTTGGAAAAATGTTTTCATATGCATATAAATTGCTTAATGCTTTATAAAATATTTACAAGTATCTTATATGGTGAGGCAAATCAGTTATCGTGGAAAAATGGGGACCTTCCTCATTGTTGATTATACACTGTTCTATAGCGTTGGGACATTTTCCACATGAATAGATTCGGAATCCAATAAAAATAAACTGATAAATAAAAAGAATATAAAAAACTAGTGTCAAAGACGTCATGGAAGCGGAGGCTGGGTCCTGTTAGGGCACAAATCGTTCATTCAGAGAGACTTCTCAGGGGAAAGCCATCTATGCATAAAATAAGAATTTATTTGTATAATTTGAATTTATATAATTTAAAAAGTTATATAATTTAAAAATGTAATCTATAAAAAGAAATGTTAAATATACTGCTCCAGATGACTGAAAGTTCACAGCAAATTTAAATATGAATTTATATAAATATAAATTTGCTGCTAACTTTCAGCTATCTATAGAAGTATATTTTAGTCGCTCCCCTTGTGAACTCAAACTAAATTTATTGTTATAAAATGAGAATAAATATCTTTTCCTGATTAAAATAAGAAAAAGAAGACTGTGGTTTAATCAGGTAAATTTGTCTGTTCCACAGAAGTTTTTAATAAGATGAAAAAATTTTTCCTATGTTTGTTAAAATATAAGGAGAGTACAAGAGAGTAACTATTGGTAGAAGGGTAAGGTTCTGATAGTAACATTTATATCAATCTTTTATGTTCTATACAGATATGCAGAGTTTGCTTTAATATATGACGTAAAACTTATTTAAATTATGCACATACAAATTTTCCTTTCTAGTTTTCATCACCTAGTGGGAGTCCTGGTGTGGTGCTGTGCGTTCAATGTCTCTTTGAACCACAAGGTCAGTGGATTCAAGCTAACCAGTGGCTCCTCAGAAACCCTAATAATAATGACATCATCACCTAACGGAGTCCAGGTGTGTCACGATGGGTTAATGGGCTGGACTGCAATGTTGACTGTTCAAGCTCACCAGATGTTCTTTAGAAACCCTATACAGGGTCACAATGGGTCAAAACCAAGTAGAAGGCACTTTTCAACAACAACATCACCTAATAAGAGTCCTGGTGATGTAGTGGGTGATGAGCTGGGTTGATAACTGTAAGGTCAGTAGTTTGAACCTACCAGTAGCTTCAAGGGAGAAAGATGAGGCCTTTTTCTCCCTTACAGATTTATAGCCTTGGCAATTCTACACGGCGTGGCTAGGAATCAGAACTGTCTCAGAGGCACACACCACTACCACCATCACCTAATCAATTCAAACGTCCTGCATGATAATTCTCAAAGTTTTACTAAGCATATCTCACACCATGTATTTAAATCACTTGAAGAGATTTTCTTTTTAAAAACTGACTTTTATTTTCAACAAAATCAAACTGATTACCTTCGGACACTGAATATGGTTTGGTATGTGAATAAAGTGATATAGAGATCATTATTTAAATATTGATAAAAACAATTCATAAAAATCACCCAATTAACTCCTTAAAGATTTTCTGCTTGTTTCTGTCTTTATCACTTTGAGCTCTAATCTTTTAGAGGTCATGTTTGCAAGGAAAAGAATATCTCCACATGGGAACAGAAGAATGTTTCTGACAAACAAGAATCTTTCCACTAAACTGTCATCTGGCCACTTTGGACTTCTCTTGCCATTGAACTGACACATAAAGCTAATGACTGTGACCATCAAAGAAGAATTGGGGTCCTAGAACTAGAATCAGGGAAGTCCTAGAACTAGAATCCAAGGCATTATCTTAGGTGTTTTTTTCGACTTATATGTCCAATAATGTAATTTATAAAAATGTTTCCTTCTGGAAGGGATTTTTTTTTTTTTTTTTAGGTAAATAGCAACTACGTCAATAGCATTGCAACAAGTCTGTACATATTTTCCATCCTTTCATGTGTATCTATTTCTATCTCTAT
>NW_006408539.1:25935648-25936220 GCF_000296735.1 Chrysochloris asiatica
GGGCAGTATTTCCTTCTGTTGTACACAGGGACATTATGAGTATGGACTGATTTAATGGTGCCTAACAACAACAACAATGAATACATATCACATATTTATAATATTAACTGTTTTTTTTTTTTCTTTTTTCTCCATCCTCACATGACTTCAAATAAGTATTGCTCTGGTGGTTATTTTACAATTTAGTTTTCCTGTGACAGAACACGGATGACCACTGACTAAACCTGGAAAATAATGAGCATTTTCCAGACAATAAAAGCATGAGTGTCACCACAAAGACTCATCCACAACTGAAGTCTTTCTTCCTTGTTTAAGAGGTTCAGGATGTCATCTCAATGACCCTTTATTCAATCCTCCAACTGAGTTAGTCTATATCTGTGCTTCCCAGCTACCCCCATGTTTATGAGTTATTTTTTGCATAAACTGTTTCCTCCTGTAGTTCTTGTACATGTTCTTTTGTAATCAAAATATACAGAAAAAATATAGAAGAAACATTTCTAGGATGGTGTGTTCGTGCCGTGCCTTGCTCCTCCTGTTGTATTAAGTGAATATGAGATCAAGTCCTAGATATG
>NW_006408539.1:25937210-25945679 GCF_000296735.1 Chrysochloris asiatica
TTTTTATTATAATTAGCTTGGTATATTTTCTTCCATCCTTTAACTTTTAATTTGTTTTTGTCTTTGGGTGTAAGGTATAGCTCTTGCAGGCAGCATACTGAAGTGCCCTATTTTGTTATCCATTCTGCCTCTCTCTGGCTCTTAACTGGTGCTTTTAATCCATTGACATTTAGTGTAATTATCGATAGGTATGACTTAATTGCTGTCATTATGTTAGGTTTTTTGTTTGTTTTTTGTGGTGCTGCTAATTCCTCTGTTCTGTCTTCTACCTTCTGCCTTCCTGTGCTGAGTTCATGTTTTTAGTGTTTTTTCTTGTCAGTTTTTTCTTAGATTAGTTTAATGTTTCCATGTTCTTGGATCTTCATTTTCAAGGTATGCTGTGAAGTATTAATTTTCTTTGAGGTTACTCTATGATTTACTAACATTTTCCTCCATTTGAGATAGTCTACTTTATCCTGTAATCTACCTGATCTCCTCACCACCTGCATCTCTGTTACTATATTTTCCTTTTCTGTAACATTGCCGTTATTTTGCTCTTTGACCCACCAGGTCTTCTGAATTCATTGTTATTTTGTTCTATTCTGGATTTTTCTATCTGTCAACTGGATTCTGGGTGGTATTGCCACATGGGTTAATCTCTGGTTGCTGTCTATTCTTGTTGGTTTTCAGTCCAAAGAACCCCCTTTAGGATGTTTTGTAATGCTGGGTTGGCTTTGGCAAAGTCTCTTAGCTTCTGTTTATTCTGGAATGTTCTGATTGCACCATCATCTTTTATTGACAGCTTTGTTGGGTGGATAGTTCTTGGTTGGAAGATTTTTTCTTTTAGGGTTTTATATATGTTTCTCGATTGCCTTCTTGTCTGCATGGTTTCTGCTGAGAGATCAGAGATTAATCTGATTTGTTTTCCTTTGAAAGTAACACTTCTCTTTTCTCTGGCATCTTTTAGGATTCTTTCCTTTTCTTTGATTTTGGAGAGCTTGATTATTATGTCTTGGTGATTTTCTTTTGGGGTCTATTTTGCTGGAGTTAATTCAGGTTCTTGAATAATTATCTTTTCATCGTTCAAGACTTAGGGAAATTTTCTTCCAGAAGATCCTCAACTACGTCCTCTGTAGACTTGTGGTTCTTTCTGTTCTGGAATGCGAATAATTCTTAAGTTATTCCTCTTCGTGTTGTCCAACATGAATCTTAAACTCTTTACAGATTTTTTTGGTCCTTTTTTCTGCCTGCTTTTCTATTTCAGCAATATTGAGAGATTTGTCTTCCAGCTCACTGGTTCTGGCTTCTATCTCTTCAATTCTACTCCTTTGCCTTTTCAGTGTACTGTCCATTTCTGATGTTTTATTATTAATCATCTGGACCTCTTTTTGCAGGTTTTGAATTGTTTCTAATGCTATATCTTACTTAAATACTCCTGTAGCACTTTGCTGACTTCTTCCTTATTTTCCTCCACCTCCCTGTGAAACATTTGGATGTGTCTCCATATCATTTTCCTGAATTCCTTCTCAGGTAGATCCAAAGACTGCTCTTCTTCTAATGGGAAGTCTGTGCCTAACTCCAACTCATTTGTCTCAGTTACTCTTTACTGTTTCTGGACATGTACTGAGATCTTTTGTTGTTTCTTGGACATTTTCAATAGTTAGATGTATTTTCACTGATTAAATGAATGTATGTTACTGTACTATTAAGCTTACTAAGTGCCTCCTTGTGGATATATTCCAGAGATAGGCTTCCCTTTTCAAGTTTCTTATTACTCAACTGCAACTAATCTTAATAAGTGTTGGCCATCTATGTAATGTGTGGAGGTGGTGGTTATGTGCTGTCCAGTCAACACTGAATCATAGCAACCCTGTACAGCGTTTCTGAAGCTGTAAATCTTTATGGGAGCAGAAAGCCTCATCTTTCTCCATCAGAACAGCTGGTAGTTTCGAACTGCTGACCTTGTGGTTTGCAGTCCGATTCGTAACCACTGTGCTACCAGAGCCCCTTAGCAGCTGGTATTGGCTCTTGTCCAGATGATGGGATATTATAGGTTATGCTTTTAGCTCAGCTATATGGCCATGATTGCTATCTCTTCATGGGTAATGTAGGGAAAGAAAGCTCCCACCCCAAGGAAAAAAGTAAGACCAAAAAGGCAAAGAACAGAAATAAAAACAAAAACTTAAAAAAAGAATAAGCAACAACAACAACAAAATGCTGCAAATTAGTCCAGTAATCCTTGCTGAGTAGATCAGTGTGCATGCACAGCAGAAACCTTCAGGGATGGGTGGGGATGTACACTCACACAAGGCACCCCTTTGAGTCACCACCATGGAAGTGCTTAGACAGAGAATGAGAAATGAGTGGAAGAAAGATTGTACACACTTTTTTTCTCCGATTGGTTAGGTCTGTCTGTATCCAGTGTCCTCCCTTTTGTGTGTGTGTTTAACAGATGTTGAGTTTATATACTGATTTTGTATATAGCAGTTGGTGTTGGTTCTTGCCTTTTTCATTGGGGTTTTACACGGTGCAAATATGGCTCAGCTGTATTGGTAGACTTGCTGTCCCTTGTTAGATAAAGAAGACTTAAAAGCACCTGCCCAAGTAGGAGAGCCAACTTCCCAGCTAAATCCCACTGTCAGACGTCATAAGAATCCACGGAGGATTAGCTTCTAGACTTTCAGCTACTTTGTGCCATGGGAAAATTGTTCCCTGTGTGTGCAGAACCCTTTTGATGGTGTGTTCCCACCCATGAAAACACACCCAGGCTGGGCAGAGAGGGTGTGACAGGGTGGAGCCCAGGAGTTGAAGGAAAAATAGCGAAAGAAGAAGAAAAGGAAAGAAAAGAAAAAAATCACACCTATTTTTCCATAAATCGCTGGTGGTTTTCTCTCTCTAGTGACTGGCTGTGGCCCCGCCCTCTGACCTCTGCCAAGACTGTGGCTCAGAGGCAGAGTCCCAATTGATTCAGAAATCTCGGCATGCCATCTTGCTCCATTAGATTTCTCCACTGGTAGCCCCTCTGACATTATATTGAATTTAAGGCTCTTGGATTGTCCCAGCAAAGCATTGTGGGTTTGGGTGTTTTTTGATTTTTGGTATTTCTGCGCTTCCACTGAAGAGACTTTCCTCTGTTCTTTATTCTTAATGGTCCTGGAATGATCTCAGCAGTGCTTTTTCATTCGGGCAATTTTCTATCTTAATGTAATAAGGTTTGCTTTGGATGATCACCCATGGGAACTATTTGATTTAGGGATAATATGTATATTTGTAAGGAGCCCTGGCAGCATAGTGGATTACAAGCTGGGTTCACAACCATAAGGTCCACAGTTTGAATCCACTAATCACTCTGAGGGAAAAGGATGAGTCTTTCTACTCCCATGAAGATTACAGTCTTGGAAACCCTATACAGGGTTGCTATGAGTTGGAATCGACTCAGTGGCACACAACTACCACCACCATACATTTGCAACTTATTGTGTTATTCAGTAGACAGGAAACTGTCCAGTTATTTTTATTCTTAGACTTATGTGTCTCTATGTCAAGAATAAGGAGCTCTGGTAGCATAGTGGTACGACTCGGGCTGCAAAACACAAGGTCAGCAGTTCGAAACTACCAGCTGTTCTGCAGGAGAAAGATGAGGCTTTCTGCTCCCGTAAAGATTTACAACCTCGGAAACTCTGAACAGGGTTGCTATGAGTCGGAACCAACTCCACAGCACACAACAACAACAACAACAACAACAACAATGTCAAGAAAAGAGAGTTTCCACATGTGGATCCTTTACATAATTAAATATAATTTGTCAGAAGACAACATATAGCTCATAATGAAACAAATTGTTTTTCTTAATCTGCATCAATAAATGTTGTATTAATTTTGTAAATACCTTCCAGAGCCTAAATCTATAATGCAATAGAAACACTAGCATGAACGGAGCAGACGCCACCTTATGGAATTTACAGTCTGTGGAAAAGGAGATTACTTTCTACTTTTTAAGTAAACCCAATGTTACAATAAAAGCTCTGACTTAAACCTGCAGAAAGAAATGAAAGCATAGAGATAAAATTTTGCTCACAAATTCAGGGAATGCTTCCTTAAAAGTGATTTTGAGCTGAGATCTGAAAGATGATATAAAGATCCACTGTATAGTGATGACATTCCAGACACAGCAAACTACAGGTGAAAAGCCCTTAAAGGTAAAATGACCATGTTACTTTCAAGAGTTGAAAAGAACCTATGAAGTCAAGTCAACATGACAGAAGTGTCTAATGAGTCCAGAGAGGAAGGCAGAAGCTAGATAAGGTAAAACCTTGTGAGAACTTTGGCTTTATTTTATCCACAATAGAAGAACCGTCTTACTGATTTATATTTCTGAATGCTTACACTGGCAGTGATGTAGATACTGGATTGAGTGGAGGAAAGACAAAACTGATTGAAGTCAGAATATTAAAACCAAACCAGGTTTCCTGGAGTTGATTTTGACTCACAGCAGCCCATAGGTATCAGAGTAACCCCATATGTGTGCTCCATAAGATTTTCAAGGGCTGTGATCTTTGGAAATAGACCAACAGGATTTTCTTCCATCGTGCCTCTGAATGAAATTGAACCACCAATCATTCAGCTAGTTGTTGTTGTTGTTAGGTGCCATTGAGGCAATACCCACTCATAGTGATCTTAAGCACAGCAGAATGAAACTCTGCCCGATCCTGAGCCAACCTCACTATTGTTGCCACGCTTGAGCCCATTGATGCTGCCACCCTGCTAATCCATCTCACTGGCAGTCTTCCTCTTTTTCTGTGACCCTCCACCGTACCAAGCATGATATCCTTCTCCAGTGACTGACAATATGTCCGAAGTATGAGAGATGAAGTCTGGCCATCCTAGCCTCCACGGAGCACTCTGGATACACTTCTTCCAACACAGATCTCTTTGTTCTTTTGGCAGTCCATGGCACTTTCAATATTCTCCTCCAACACCATAACTCAAAAGCATCAATTCTTCTATGGTCTTCCTTATTCACTGTCCAGCCTTCACATGCATATAAGGTTATTGAAAATACTATGGCTTGGGTCAGGCAAAGCTTAGTCTTCTAGCTGACATCTTTGCTCTTCAACACTTTAAAAAGGTCTTGTGCAGCAGATTTATCTAACGCAATACATCGTTTGATTTCTTGACTGCTGCTTCCATGAGTGTTGATACTTGATCCAAGAAGAATAAAGTTCTTGACAACTTCAATCTTCTCTCCATTGATAAGAATGTTGTTCATTGGTCCAGTGGTGAGGATTTTTATTTTCTTTTCATTAAGATACAATCCATACTGAAGGCTGTGCTCTTTGATCTTCATCAGTAAATATTTTAAATCTTCTTCACTTTCAGCAAGCAAGGCTGTATTATTTGCATATTGCAGGTTGTTAATGAGTCTTCCTCCATCCTGGCATCCTGATGTCACGTTTTTCTTCATATAACTCAGTTTCTCAGATTATTTTTTCAGCATACAGGTTTATAAGTATGATGAATGAATACAACCCTATAGCACACCTTTCTTAATTTGAAACCATTCAATGTTTCCATGTTCTGTTCGAACAACTGCCTCTTGTCCGTGTACAGATTCCTCATGAGCACAATCAGCTAGTAGTCAAAGTTATTAAGCCTTTGCCCCACCAAAGGAATTTAGATAGATAGATAGATAGATAGATAGATAGATAGATAGATAGATAAATGCATATGTACATGCATAATTATATTAGGAATTAATTTTATTTGAGGCTGAGGAGTATAGAGAATTATGATATAAAATCTATCTTTTCTTATTAAATTACAATTCATTTTCTTCCCCTAAATACTTTTTTAGTGTTTTTAAATGATCAGAGAATCATATTGTCACTTTCTGGACCACATACAGAGTAATAAAAGGTCATAAAATCAGTGGCACTGATTTGAGATCTAGTCAAATGCTTAGGAAATGAGTCATAGTTTTCTAAAGATCTTTGCCTCCTGCTCCTTTTGATGTTGTATCTTGGCCATGTCCTTATCAATGTCTTTGATAAATAAAAACAAAAGTGACAAACTTGCTCTACTAGATGCTGGGAAATATTACAAACACACAGGAATAAGTTGTATTGTTATGAGTTTAGGAAAGTATATGAAAAAGACTGAGCTGAACCCCAAAAGAAATACATAAGTATTTGGAAGTGGAATGCACAATTAAATGAATATTATAAATCAATGGGGAAAATTTGAAGTATTAGATGAAGAAAGATGTAAATGATTCCTTTCCTAATGCCAACTTCATGAGAAGAGTCTAGTTCTCACTGAGACCAGCCAGAATGTGTGTAAGGCAGAAAATTATCAGAGCAAGAAAACTCAAATATGTTCTATGAAAAGGAGCAATAGAAAAGTGATAGGGTTGCGCTCTGTCAAAGGTTGAAAACTTGTGAGACCTGGAAGACAAGGCAGTCCCATTGAGTTCATTTCTCAAAGGTTTTACTGAGGTTGGTTAATGGAAAAAGATTAAAGAAAAATTTATTTGCGACCTAAGAAGGGGAAATGCCATTTTACACAAACATCAAAAGCACCGAGCATATGGCAAAGATTGATGGGTAGGAATAAGCGATTGCAGGCCTTTATACTCAACAGAGGATATAGAAATATAATGAGAAATATCAACAAAGCTTACATGCAGCATTCTAGCAAGAAGCACAAACAGAAGATAGTCATTAAACATATTAGAATGTTAAGAGTAAGATGGTCATTCAATTCAGATCAGTTCATCTTAAAAAAAAAAAAAGCCAGATTTGGAAAATTAATCATATGGTCATACTACCTATGGTTGTGTCATTATGATGACTGTGGTGTGCCTGACCCACGACCTACTCTTATCAATCATGACCTATGCATGCCCAAACTGGAAAAGAGTAAGAAAAACTGAAGAAGAACTGATGAATTTGAATTACGATATTGGTAAAAAATATTGAATGCACTGAAAGAAGAACAGACAGATACATCTGTCTTGGAGGAAGTGCAGCCAGAATGCTCCATAGAAACAAGAAGGAGGAGATTTTGTCTGTCATATTTCAGACATGGTATCAGAAGGGGTCAATCTCTGGAGAAGGTCATCATGCTTGGTGAAATGAGGGTCAGTGAAGAAGAGGAAGTCCCTCAATAGAATGGATTGGCAAGGAGGCTACAACAACGGGCTCACAAATACCTACTATTGTGAGGACGGCACAGTACTTGGCAAGCTTTAATTGGGTCACACGTAGGATTGGGACTTACTTCATGGTACCTAACACACAATGACACCTGTGATTGAAGGAAGGGGAATAAGAAAGGGGTTTGGGGTAAAGTAAAACATATACCGTGCTGTTTTACTTCCAGATTTTACTCACTGGCTCTCTGATCATAAATACGCTGTTTATCTTCTCTCTTCCATCATCTTCCTGTCTCATAAACACTGACCCTATGGCTACATCACATGGGCTTTGTGGCATCATATTGGTACACGAAAGGCACTGAGAGCAGGAAGAGAGTGGAGCTTTTCCTCTTCAGCACCATCTCTGCCTTGAGTTTTGTATTCTTCCTTGCTGGAGCTGGCTGTCTCCCTGTTCAGGGAAAACAGCTCTGCAGGGCGGTCAGTCCTCCACAGCTCTAGAAATCACCACTAGTTGTTGTTGTTGTGATTATGTGCCGTGGAGTCAGTTCCGACTCATAGCGACCCTGTACAGGGTTTCCGAGGCTGTAAATCTTTAAGGGAGCAGAAAGCCTCATTTTTCTTCTGTGGAATATCTGGTAGTTTCAAACTGCTAACCTTGTGGTTCGCAGTCCAATTTGTAACCACTATGCTACCAGGAGTGGAGAAAATTCCAACTCATAGCAACTCTCCATGCAGCATCAGATAGAAAACTGTGGTCCACAGGGTTGAGTTTTTTTGAAAGATCACCAGAACTTTCTTTCTGTGGTGCCGCTGAGTGAACTCAAACTGTTAACCTATCAATTAGAAGACATGTGGACATCAATTATATGAACCCTTGGGGGACTCCCAACCAGATGTTGTCAAGTCCTGGCTCATGCTGACCTCATGTGTATCTGAGTAGAACTGCGATCCCTAGGGTTTTCAGTGGTTGCTTTGTTTGAAGTAGATCATCAGGACTCGGTTCTGAGGCATTTCTTAGTGGATATGAACCTCCCACCTTTTGGTTAGCAGCATAGCATATTGACTCTTTGCAACACCCAGGAATGCCGGGGCTCCAATGAAACATTTTTCTTTTTTTCCTCAAATGAGTGCATCCATGCAGCAATATGCTCTGTGAGATATTTTTAACTACGCCATTCTAAGCCTTTTCAATTGTTGTTGTTGTTAAGTGCCTTCGAGTCGGAGCCGACCCATAGTCCTGTACAGGGTTTCCGAGGGTGTAAATCCTTACGGGAGTAGAAAGCCTCATCTTTCTCCCGCGGAGCGGCTGGTAGTTTCGAACCACTGACCTTAAG
>NW_006408539.1:25946322-25947665 GCF_000296735.1 Chrysochloris asiatica
TAATCCATGCTGAGTTGGTTTTTGGGGTGAGGTAAAGGACTTGCTTCTGTCTTTTGCATATCACTTTTCAGTTCTTCCAGCACCATCTGTTGAAGAGACTATCTCCTCCCCGTGCAAGATACTAGGTGTTTTGTCAAAAATCAGTTAGCTATATGTGGACGTTTCCTTTCTGAATTCTCAATTTTGTTCCAGTATTTTTCATTGTACCAGCACCTGGGTGTTTTGACCACTGTAGCCATGTAGTAAATTTTGAAATCAGAGTGAGAGGCTTCCCTCCTTGTTCTTCTTAAGCAGTGCTTTGCTTGCCCTGGGTATCTTTCTTTTCCGTATGAAGTATGTAATTGTTTTTTTTTCCATATCTCTGAAGAATGTCTTTGGAATCTGGATTGGGATTGCATTATATGTGTAAATTGCTGTGGGCAGTACTGACATTTTCACAATGTTAAGACTTCCTATGCAAGTGCATGGTATATTCTTCCATTTTTGTAGGTCTCTTTTGATTTCTTGTAGTAGTGTTTTGTAGTTTTCTTTGTATAGGTCTTTGTTTCTCTGGTTACATTTATTCCTAGATATTTCATCCTTTGGGTGGCTATTATAAATGGTATTGCTTTCTTAATGTCCTTTTCAATGCTGTTGTTTTTGGTATAGAGGGATCCAACTGATTTTTAATATGTTGATCTTATATCCTGCCACTTTACTGAATCTTCCAATGAGGTCTAGTAGTTTTTTTACTGAATCTTTGGGGTTTTCTATGTATAGGATCATATCATCTGCAAATAGAGTCTTACTTCCTCTTTGCCAATTTGAATGCCTTTAATTTTCCTGTCTTTCCATACAGCTCTTGCTAAGACTTCCAGCACAATATTGAATAGGAGTGGTGACAAAGGGCATCCTTTTCTGGTTCCTGTTCACAGAGGGAAGGCTTTCAGTTCATCTCCATTGAGTGTAATGAAGGCTGTTGGTGTTGCATATATGCTCTTAAATATGTTGAGGGATTTCCCTTCAATTCCTAATTTGTTGAGTGTTTTTATCAGCAACAGATACTGGATTTTGTGAAATGCCTTTTCTGCATCAATCGATATGATCATGTGGGTTTTTTTTTTCTTTTTTATATGGTAGATTACATTGATGGTTTTTCTAATGTTGAAGCATCCTTGCATCCCTGATATGAATCCCACTTGGTCATGATGCATTATTTTTTTGATGTGCTGTTGGATTCTGTTGGCTAGAACTTTGTTGAGAATTTTTGCATCTATATTCATGAGGGATATTGTCAATAATTTTCTTTCTTAGTGATGTCCTTCTCTTGGTTTTGGTATGAGGTTATGTTTTCTTCATTAAAT
>NW_006408539.1:25949260-25957832 GCF_000296735.1 Chrysochloris asiatica
TGACTGTAGGTCCCCTCTATTGGTCTGTTTCCAATTGTTGTAGATGCTGTGTTAATGTGTTAATTTTGGTTCTTTCTTCTTTTTGGATGTATGCATTTATTGCAATAAATTGTCCTCTCAGCACCACTTTCACTGTGTCCCAAAGATTTTTGGTATGTTGTGTTTTCATTCTTATTTGTTTCTAGGAACTTTCTGAATTTATTTTTAATTTCTTCTATTAACCAGTCACTTTTCAGCAGGGTGCTATTTAGTTTCCATGTATTAAACTTTATTTCTTTGGACTTCTTACTGTTGATATCTAATTTGATAGCATTGTGGTCTGAAAAGATGCTTTGTAGTATTTTAATGTGGGTGCAATGCTGGACACTTTGGGGGGCGTGCTCCCGTCCAACTGAAGGTGTATGGGTTGGACACTGAGGGCATGATCGTAGTGAAGAGGAAAGATACATGAAAAATGAAAAGTGAAAAATGAAAAATCTGTTACACCTCTCCCTCTAGACTTTGCTCCGTGGTTTCTAGCACTATGTCACTGCCTATGCTAGGCTGTTGCCCTCCCTCCGATCTCAGTTGAGAATGTCTAGATCGATTCAGAAATCGCTGTATTTTGCTTCCACAGTCAGATTTCTCCACAAGGGGAGGCAGGAAACTAGCATCCGGAGCTTTATACAAGATCCAAATCTCTGGCACTGTTCTGTAAAATCTCCTTCTCTGTTTTTTCCACATGTCCACAGAATCCAAATGTGTCTTATCAGAACTTCAGTAAAACATACACACACCATTTTTGAACTTTTTCTTTTTTAATTGTGAATTGAGTGTAGGTTTACAGACAAAATCATCAGTTTTACATTCAACAAATCCTACACTTTGTTTCATCTCAACAATTGCTATATATATATATATATAAGGAGCTCTGGTAGCGTAGTGGTTACGAATTGGGCTGCGAACCTTAAGGTCAGTGGTTCGAAACTACCAGCTGCTCCATGGGAGAAAGATGAGGCTTTCTACTCCCGTAAGGATTTACACCCTCGGAAACCCTATACAGGGTCGCTATGGGTCGGAACCGACTCGATGGCACATAACAACAACAACTATATATGTATGATATATATATATATCATACATATATGTTGTTGTTAAGTGCTATTGAATCAATTCCAACTCATAGCAACCCTGTATAAGGTTTCAAGGAGCAGCTGGTGAGCTTAAACCACTGATCTTGCAGTTCAAACCAACTTTGCTTGCAGTCCAGTGTATGAATCCACAGCACTTCACCAGGACTCCTGGTATATATCCCACTCTTCCTCACATACCCATTCAGCCTGTTTCTCTCTCCATGTATGTACACACAGAATACTGTTGATTCAAGGTTGTGTATAGATCATTGTTTACCTCTAACCCCTTTAGACCTTGCGTACCTCTCTTTGTCTTCACTGATCTTCATCATTCTTCTACTAACCTCCCTCTTCTTTTATACTGTCTTGATTGTCACCTGAGTTAACAACACACACATTCGTGCTCCTGGACACTTACATTTTCTGAAAATAAGAATGTGGGTTAATGTGCCAGACTGCAAAGTTGTTTGAACTGCAGTTTGGTGGCTGAAGCTCACCAGCTGCTCCTTGGAAACCCTGTACAGGGTCGCTATGGGTTGGAACCGACTTGATGGCACTTAACAACAACAAAACAAATCATTATGAAGATTTATTTTTTTAAAATTAACAGTATATCATGGTATACTTTCCAATTAATATATAACACTCTCCCCTATTATTTTTGAATATTTTGATATATATTGCATGGTATGTTTTACTTTTACTTTTAACATATGGGATTAAAAAACAACAAAAATAAATAAATAGTTATAAACCATCCCAGAGAGTCTTCACAGGGTATGTCTTTCTCAAAACCCCTAAGTCAAGGTTGACTTTGGGCATTTTTTCAAAAGATTCTCTTTGGATGAATGGCCCTCCCATGACACTGAAGTAAAAGGCTCAGGCTGATATGGGAGCTGTCATCCTTAACACATATTTGATGAATGAATCTGCAATCACAGAGTTCCTGGGAGAACCATATAACCTCCAGGAAGGTAGCCATTACTCTTAGCTTCGATGCCTGCTTTTCTTCTTATTAAAAAAAGTTTCAGATGTGTTGAGTTACTCAGACATTAAACACAGCATATTTGACTCAAGGGGTATGTAGATAAACAGAGACAGTTTATCTTATCAATGAACAGCATTTAAAAGTAAACCTTAACAAATTTATTCTAGCTGCGTAATTTTATATGAGAAGTCCAGACTGGAATGGAAATTAAACATGTTCATGTAATAGTAGCACAGTGGTTATGAATGGGGCTGCTAATCTCACACACAGCAGTTTGAAAGTACCAGCTGTTCCGTGGGATAAAGATGAGGCTTTCTGCTCCCGTAAAGATTTACAACCTTGGAAACCTTGTACAGGATCCCTTTGAGTCGGAACCGGCTCCATGGCACATAACCACCACTACCATGTAATAATCAACAGTTCAATATCACCAGCCACTCCTTGGAAACTTTATATAGTGTCACTATGAATGGAAACTTACTGGACTGCACTTAACAACAACAAAATGTAATAATCTTGGTTTGCTTTGTTAAATAGTCTATGAGAGTCTGTTAAATAAATTAGGTGATATCTCATTCATATCTAATGAGAATACCAGGATCTATGGAATTTGCAACATAACCAAAGACCATTTCACTTTTCTTAATTCCTGTTAAGTGCCATCAAGTCTGTTCCAACTCATAGTGACCCTATGCACCAAAGAATGAAACTTTGTCCCATTCTATGCTGTCCTCACAATTGTTGCTATGCTTGAGCCCATTTGTCCTCAATAAAAAATGGTGTATTCCATTTAATTATTGAGCATTTGATTATTAAATTTTATTTAATGTCTAAATACCAAAGCAGCCATCATTTTTTAAATGCTGGCTGTTACAATATTTCTATGTTCTAATGGAGATTTGGAGTCCTGCTGTGGTACTGTGAGATAATGCACTGAACTGAAACGTAACAAGAACGTTGGTTCAAACACACCAGCCACTCCATAGAATCCCTATACAGCATTTTTATGAGTTAGATCCAACTCAACAGCACTTAACAACAACAGAAATAGAGATTTATACATAGCTGGTGTTTTGTAGTCCACTATTGGTTGTGAAAGGAGCTCTGGTAGCATAGTGGTTACGAATCGGGCTGCGAACCTTAAGGTCAGCGGTTCGAAACTACCAGCCGCTCCATGGGAGAAAGATGAGGCTTTCTACTCCCGTGGTAGCATAGTGGTTACGAATCGGGCTGCGAACCTTAAGGTCAGAGGTTCGAAACTACCAGCCGCTCCATGGGAGAAAGATGAGGCTTTCTACTCCCGTAAGGATTTACACCCTCGGAAACCCTGTACAGGATCGCTATGGGTCGGAACCGACTCAACGGCACTTAACAACAACAATTGGTTGTGAAGTGCTATCATGTAGGCTCTGACTCTTTTTCCTCTCCAGAGAGGTTGGTAGGCTGAAACCACCAATCTTGTGGTTTGCAGTCCAGTGACTGTCATACAGAGCCACTGAGCTCCCCTCATACTGTTTAGAAGGCAAGGAGACCACATTCAGGGGAAGGCCTTCTCTCTTTGTTGATTCTGTAGAAAGTTCCTCATTTGCTTTTAGCCGACGTAGGCCCAACATTCCCCGGAGATCTGCAGGAGTCTTGGCATCAAACTTCCTCTGCTTCTAGGAGCTTTTACAGTGCAGGGTCTTCAGGTCCAAGAGACATACTCTACTTCTGGGTCTTCTGTTTCCGTGGTAATAGGTCCCTCTGAGCAGTAAACTGTACCACCTTTTATTCCCTTGTTTTCTTTTTAAGTATAACTCTTTCTAATGAGAAAATAGATGTGGCACTATAGGATAAAGCATTGGTCTGCAAGGTCAGTTTGATCCACAAGTGGTTCATCAACTACTCCTTAGAAACTCTGTACATGGTCGCTAAGAGACTCGATGGCACATAACAACAAAGGTCTTGTAAAAACCCTATGTGGGGTCACTATGAGTCAGAACCTACTTACGAGCCTTGGTGTGGCACTGTAGGATAAACACTCTGCCGCAATTTCAGCAGTTCAAACTCACCAGCTACTCCTTGGAAACCCTATACAGGGTCACAATGAGTCAGAACTAACTCAATGGCTCTTAATAACAAAAAAGTCCTTGTTGAGCTATAGTAATTGGGGAGCAATTTACAACTATCACTTCCTTAATTACTGAGATAAATGCTATGGCAGTTCATGCAAAATGTAAAAGCAAAAACCAAACATATATTTTAAAAAGAAGAAATGTAGTGCAGGAATGCTCTGTGGAATTGTGGGAACTGCAAAATCTTCAGAGAAGCATGATGGGAAGAGTGATGAAACCCAAGCCCCAAATCTGCCTTTGAAAATATGAGATGTGTTTCTTTCAAATCTGAACGTATTGTCTCAACCCAAGCTAGTCTCATTGCTACTGCAAGTAAAGGAGAGCTTCTGCCTGGAGAAAGACAGCATTGTCACATAGCCTCTGTGACGCCTGCATATATAAATTGTTGTTGTTGTTGTTGTCAGGTGCCATCGAGTCAGAACCGACTCATAGCAACCTCATGCAAAGCAGAACAAAACAATGTCCGATCCTGGGCCAACCTCACTACCGCTGCCACACTTGACGCCAGCAATGATGCCACCTGGCCAATCCATCTCATTAGGGGTCTTCCTCTTTTTCTCTGACCCTCCACCTTACCCAGCATGACATCCTACTCCAGCGACTGTCCCCCCCAGACAATATGTACAAAGTATGAGAGACGAAGCTTAGTCATCTTGGCCTCTAAGGAGCACTCTGGCTGCACATCTTCCAAAACAGATCTATTGGTTCTTTTGGCAGTCCATGGCATTTTCAGTATTCTCCTCCAACACCACAACTCAAAGGCATCAATTCTTCTATTATCTTCCTTATTCACTGTCCAGCTTTCACATCCATATGAGGTTATTGAAAATACCATGGCTTGGGTCAGGGGCACCTTAGTCCTCAAGCTGACATATCTGCTCTTCAGTACTTTAAAAAGTTCCTGTGCAGCAGATTTGCTCAATGCAATACGTTGTCTGATCTCTTGACTGTTGCTTCCGTGAGTGTTGATAGTTGATCCAAGAAGAATGAAGTCCTTGACAACTTCAATCTTTTCTTCGTTGATAAGAATGTTGTTTATTGGTCCAGTGGTGAGGATTTTTGTTTTCTTTATATTGAGATGCAATCCATACTGAAGGCTGTGCTCTTTGATCTTCATAAGTAAATGTTTCAAGTCCTCGCTTTCAGCAAGCAAGGTTGTATCATCGGCATATATAAATAGATCCTTGATACTGAATGAACATGGAGTCACCCTCTCTTTGAAATTTCAATGAGCATTTTGACAGTGAACCATTTCTAGATAATTCTGACATTTGAAGGGTGAAAAAAATCACTTAATAATAAAATAACTTTTTTTTTTTTCTAAATAAGGGGGTGGATAAAAATAGCTACAGATAAAATCTTCCTCCACCCTCAGCGGCCTTCGATATTTTGTGTAGCTACAGCATGATTAGTTCTATGAAACACATTGGTTTGTCTATTTCTATACTTTAGGGAGTGATTGTTGTTGTTGTTATGTGCCGTGGAGTCGGTTCCGACTAATAGCGACCCTTTACAGGGTTTTCAAGGCTGTAAATCTTTATGAGCCTCATCTTTTTCTTGCGGAACAGCTGGTTATTTCAAACTGCTGACCCTGAGGTTCGCAGCCTGATTCATAATCACTACGCTATCAGAGCTCCTTTTAGGGAGTGATAAGGGGTTGAAATTACTTATGAGACAAACAGTGCAAAATGGCGCCAGAATTGGCCAGTTGGAGACCCTGAGGAACCTAGCTGTACAACTCCCATTGGGAAGAATTGGCCTGCACCTTAGAAAGGGAAGTCACTAATGATGATTCTGTTGCCACCCCACTCACCACCTCAGTTTCTAAGAAATCTAGGTCCTTCCAAGCCAGGTCCTGGATTTGCAGTGATGCTGAGACCAAGAATGGCCAAGGAAGGGTTGGTACAAGGAGTACGAAGGATGGGCAATGAGGAGAGATGGACAAGATATGAGAGAAAATTTTGTAAGCAATGATAAGGAGTGGCATTTTCTCCAGTGCTTTAGCATGTAAGAGAACTCAGGAAGCGAGAAATCAAAGAGAATGTTGAAAGATGACATGCAGTATTTAATGACATTACGGATTTCATTTCCACTTACTGCAGAATCAAGATAATGATCTTGAATTAAAAAAACAAAAACGTTTATAAATGAATTTCTCAACTTTTTTGAAGTATGCTTTATAACATATGACCTGGCTCCTGCAGTGAAGTAAATGGGTTGAGCTTCTATAAAGTTATCTTCATGAACAGTGAATCTAATATGCGAGAGATTCTCCTAGCACTAGAATGTTACTACTGTGGATCTTATGCACTCTCTATATGTCATGGTAGAGTAGTGACAGGTTTGATTATAAGAGCAAAATAGATTCATTTTCTGTGAAATTTCAGGGTTTTGACATGAGTTAAAACACAGGTAAATATTGAGCTTTCAAAGTGAATCTGCAAAGGAATTTCCTTAAGAGACTGGGGATGAGAGAGCACAGACTTGAACTTCAGCTGACTACTGATCACAGTTTGCTAAGCAAGGAGGCAGGAAGACAATGCTCAACCTTTATGGTTGGGAAAGGAAAAACTATTCATCAGGCTTCCTTTCTACCCACGAGAGATCTAGAGACATCGGTTGAAGGGGCAAGATGGCGTGGATGCAGTGCGGACTCTGGAGTCAGTGAATTTACAACACACAGTAACCACTGTGGTGAGGATGCCAATGAAAATCATGACTCTCACCCCTACTGACTTTGATGACAAAGGAGCTTTCAATGTGGCGTTAGTGCAGGCAACAGGAAGCATGGCAACAGAGGCTATAGGAGATTCAGTAAAAACCCACTAAGCAATAAGACAGATGAGTGAAGGAAGACAAAAGGAATGCCGATGAGGCAAGGAAGAAAACAAAAAGAAAAACATGTTGTAACATGCCTACCACTGTCACACACAGGAAGGCATGTTCTGTGAATCTTGTCTGTCGACTTATTGAAGTAGCCTGTATATTTGTTCATAGAAATTCCTGGGAAGCTCCCAATAGAATTGCAGAGCACAGGTTGAGAAAACCCGGAAAGATATTGCTTCCTTTATTTCAACTTTATCAAGTCAATGCAATAAAAGCCTAGGAATGACGACAGGAAACAAGGCAATAGCCGTTGAGTCTCATCTAATAGTCTATGAATTACTTAAAAAAAAAAAAAAAATGTTTCTAATGGACTGTATTAGCAAAATCTGTGTATTGATTTTCTGCTACTGATTTAAGTAATGACCATGAAATTGGTCAATCCGTGGCATTCGCTAAATCAGAAGTCTGACTCCAGCTCTTACAGCTCTGACTCGAATTAAGGTGTAGTGGGGCTGCATAACATTTTGTAGGCTCTACGAGAAAATCTCCTTCCTCATTTTATTCAGTTCTAGGTACTACGTGTTATTTAGTCTGCATGCTTGAGCAAATAACCTGAGGAGCTGCTCTATATGAAGAAGAATGCATCATCAAGATTGTTGTTGTTGTGAAGTGCCATCGAGTCGATTCCAACCCATAGCGGCCCTGTGTAGGGTTTCCAAGGAGCAGCTGATGAGCTTGAACCACCAACCTTGTAGTTCAAACTGCCCTTGTGGTTCAGTGTTTATCTTACAGCGCCACACCAGGCCTCCATAACCTCAGCTGCGGGAAGTTGTTTTAAAGGTTCATGTGATTAGATTCAGTCCACCTGGGCAATACAGGATTTCTTCCTTAAACTGAAGAGCCTTAAACTTCAGTACATATGACAGAGACTTTTCCCCTACAAGGTCATGTCCACGGGTGCAGGAATGAGAACATGGACTTTTCTGCAAGAGGGGGGCACTATTCTGCCTATCACTATGTATAAAAACTTTACGCCAGTAAATAACGGATTACATAAATGAGGAGAAAAAGACAATGCGCTTTGCTGCAATCATGGAAGAATTTTGATGATTGAAGCACTTTATGTTCATTAATAAATTCATGGTTTTATAAAAAACAAGGGAAGTATCTTGGATCTCACTAAACAAAATAAGATCAAGCTTCAGCAGCTTCTACAGTCACAAATACTTAAATGGTTATTAACAAATATGTGAATTTATTTTCTGAGTCCTGATGTGATTGTTGTTGTTGTTCGGTGCCATTGAGTCAGTATGACCCATAGTGACCTTATGCACAGCAGAACGAAACATTGTCTGATCCTGGGCCAACTTCGCTACTATTGCCACACTGGAGTCCAATGATGCTGCCACTCTGACCCTCCACCTTACCAAATATGATATCCTTCTCCAGCGACTGGTCCCTCCTGACAATATGTCCAAAGTATGAGAGACGAAGTTTGGCCATCTTGGCCTCTAAGGAGCACTCTGGCTGCA
>NW_006408539.1:25958860-25984638 GCF_000296735.1 Chrysochloris asiatica
TGGGTCACCTTTCTTTGGAATGGGCACAAATACGGATCTCTTCCAATCAGTCAGCCAGATAGTTGTCTCCCAAATTTCTTGGCAGAGATGAGTGAGTGCCTCCTGTGCTGCCTCACTTTCTTGAAAGATTTCAATTTTGATTCCCTCAATCCCCTGGTGTGGTACTGTGGGTTAATGTGCCAAGCTGTATTTGAACTACAAGGTCAGAGATTCAGGTTCACCAGCTGCTCCTTGGAAACTCTATACAGGGTTTTTCTAGGTCAGAAGTGACCCAACAGTATTTAACAACAACAATTACAGAAATGGAAGCAAGTGGTGAATTTTGTAAAAATCACAAAACCAAATCTACTGCTCTCCTACTGATTCTGAGTCATAGTTACCCTCTAGGACAGAATAGAGTTGTCCGATAGGGTTTCCAAGGCTGAAATCTGCTTGGAAAATGACTGCTGTATCTTTCTCCTGGGAAGCCGCTGGGGAGTTCTAACTGCTGACTTTGTTTGCAATTAGTAATTGAGCTGTTTTACCACTGTACCACCTGGGCTTCTTTTAGTTTCAATAAGTAACCAAACATATTCTTATTCTTTATATGTCTAAATAAGCAGTGCCACACTCGCTAATGCTCATTCCTGTCATCAAAAGCCACTCCCCATTGAAGTGATTCTGATTCATATCAACCCTCGAGAAAAGAGTAGAACCGCTCCACAAGGTTCAAGGCTGTGTAAATCTTTATGGGAAAAGACTCCCTCATCACTGCGTTTTAGGGCACTCAGTCTGAGTCCACTAGCCGGGCTGTTTAGATATGTACAGTAAACCATGGTCTAGACAGCCTTCTGAATTCAGTGGGACATTGAACCTCTTTAAAATTTAGTGTATCTGTCTCAAAAAGAGTCAATGTTGTGCTGTGCAGAGAAGGTAGAAACATTAAGGAAAATGTGGGATAAAATCCCAACTGACAAAAAAAAAAATAATCCATGATTTGACTGTGTTAGAAAACTCCATGATTTGGGGTTCCATATTTAAAGTGATGGCAAAAACTTGACATTGAGAAATTTATGTATGAGTTTTTCCCAAAGAAATGAATGAATCAAATAACTGAAGAAAAAGAAGACCTATTCTTTTCATAATTAACAATGAAAGAATATATATTTCGGGAAATACTCAAGCCCAAAGCTGTAGCTAGAATAATAAGTTTGGCTCCTTCATTGGCATAAGAATTTTGTAAACTAGAAAAATATGGTATGTATGATCATTTAAGAATGTGTGCTGAGGAAATGAAGTCTTGATGTTGCATTATAAGATGAACACTGGACTGGAACTACAAGATTGGTGGTTCAAACCCACAAGTTGATCCTTTGAAATCCTATACAGGGTCTCTATGCAGAACCAACTAGATGGCAGTTAACAACAACAACTGAGAAAATAAAAAAGTGACATTAAATCTGTATATTTAAAATGAATGTTCAAAGTCAGAACCTAAATGTCATTTCCTTTAGGATTCAGAGTCACATGTCTGTTTTACAGTAATGAAGATGGATTCATCACTGCTGTAAAATTATTTTCAGATGTGCAAAATTTGGCCTCCTTTGAGCAGTTCAACAGTGAGAGTGCATTTAGAGTAAGTTATTTCTACTCACTTCTTTCTAAGTGCTTTTACAATGGAGTTACTAGGCTTAGACTGTGAACAAGTCTTAGTTTTTCTGGAAAAAACCAGTCAAAATTACTAAAACAATGGGAAGAACTGAAGAAAAAATTCTTTTGAAGTTTTAGCCACTAAACCTAATGAACGACAACAGAACTTTGTCAGACAAAGTGCTGAGAGATGATTCCCTGAGGTTGAAAGCACGTAAGATATGACTTCGTAAGTGCTGCTTCTTCAAAATAGAGGTGATCGTAATGATGCAGATTAAGCAAAGCTTTTGTGATCTTCATTTGCTAATGAGGCACAACTCAAAAGTGAAGAAACAGCTGCAAATATTCATTAATAATCGGATAGTAGAATGTACGAAGTATGAATAAAGGAAAATGGGAAGTCATTAAAATAAAATGGAACACATAAAGACTGATTGTTGTTGTTGTTGTTGTTGTTGTTATGTGCCGTGGAGTTGGTTCCAACCCATAGAAACCTTATATAGGGTTTCTGAGGCTGTAAATCTTTATAGTAGCAGAAAGCCTCATCTTTCTCCCACGGAACAGCTGGTAGTTTAGAATGGCTGACCCTGAGATTCACAGCCCGATTCATAACCACTACACTACCAGCGCTCCTTGTTAGGTGCCTTCAAGTCAGCTCCAATTCCTAATGACTGTCTACACAGCATAAGGAAACTCTGGTCCTGTGTGAGCCTCCACATCGTTGTCCTGCTGGAGCCCATGGCTGCTGCCATTCTGTCAATCAATCTCCTTGGTGGTCTTCATTTTTTTTGATGACCCTTTACTTTATCAAACATGATGTCCTTCTCCAGGGACTGATCCCTGCTGACATGTGTGAAAGTATGAGAGATGAAGTCTCACCATCCAACATTCTAAGTAGCACTCTGACTGTACTTCTTCCAACACAGATTTGTTTGTTCTCATGGCACTCTGCTCATTTCTTCTAGAAATTAGTGAGCTGAAATGGACTGATAATGGCCATTTTGAATTGGAAAATCATCTGGTTTACTATGAAAGGAATGATCAATTCAAGAGGAATAGTGTCACATTCACCATGAAACAGAACATTTCAAGATCTATCTTGAAGTAGAATGCTATCTGTGATAGGATAATATCTATATTCCTAGAGAAAATAAATAAATAAATAAATACAACTGGATTTAAGTTTACTCACCAACCGCCAAGACTGTTGATGAAGAAACTGCAGTATTCTACCAACTTATTCAGAGTCCTGGTGTGGCACTCTAGGATAAAGCACTGCACATCAAGGTCAGATCGAACCACAAGATTGGCAGTTCAGACTCACCAGTAGCTCCTTGTAAACCCTATTCAAGATAGCTATTAGTCGGGACTGACTCGAAGACACTTAACTACAACAACAACCAACTTATTCAGTCTGAAATGGATGAAACATGTAGTCAAGATGCATTGATAATTACTGGTGATTAGAATGCAAAACTTGGAAGCAAACAAGGATCAGTAGTTGGAAAACATAGCCTAGGTTGTAGAAATGATACTGAAGACCACATGACAAAATTTTGCAAAGTCAATGACTTTTACAAGACCAACGGCAAAAATCTTTTGTCCACAATATGAACAATGATTATGTAAGTAGACCTCATCATGTGGAATACACAGGAATCAAATTTCTCCAAATACGAGAAGAACTCATGGAAACATGAAATTCGTCAGCTTAAACAAGGTCAGGAGTCCTGGTGTGGCGCTGTGGATTAATGCATTGGACTGTAAAGTCACTTTGAACCACAAGGTCAGCAGTTCTAGCTCACCAGCTGCTCCTTGGAAACCTTATTCCGGGTCGCTATGGGTTGGAGACAACTTGACAGCACTTAACAACAACAACAACAGCAAACAAGGTCAGGGGCCAATTGTGGAACAATCCATGAACTGTTCATATGCAAGTTCAGGTTGAAGCTGAAGAAAATTAAAAGACAAAAATCATGAGAATTTGGAGGCAATCTGAAGAACACATGCTCAGCTTCCTCAAGGTGAAAGAACTGAACTACAAGTTTAGTCCTGGAGTTGCAATATTGAAAGACTGTGGGTAAAATGTACCAATAAATGACATCACGATTGTGGTACCTTGATTTTACTTGATATGGCTTTTCTATCCAATGTCTTCTTAATTCCCACCAAGTGATGGGGTGGGGCCATGCAAATAAGGTGTACAGGACTCTAAGGCTGAGATTGGCTAGTTTTGCCATATATATATATATATATATAAATAATATGTATACTCTGTGTGTGTGTGCATAAAATTCAACAGTGAATACAGAAGACCTTAGAATAATTGGTGCATTTAAATTAGAGTGTTGAACTGTCAGCATAACAGATTTCTTTAGAGAAAAACAGCCAGACTGCTCCTTAGAAGCAGATGGCTAGTCTTTGTCTCTTGTACTTTGGACATGATGTCAGGAAGGGCCAGTCCCTGGAGAAGGATACATATGCTTTGCAAAGTGGAAGGTCAGTGAAAAACAGAAAGATCCTCCATTGAGGTATATTGGCACAGTGGCAGCAACCATGAGGTCAAGTATAACAATGATGAAGATGGCACAGGAATGCATCGGGTCAATATGAGGCAGAGTTCACTCAAGAGCAGCTAACAACAACATGCATACAGTATGAAATGGCACAAGAGGCATCAAAAGATGATGTAAGGAATACATAGAATCGCTGCACCAGAAAGAATTCATTGATGTTCAGTCATTTCATGAGGTAGCATATGATTAAGAATCTGTGCAATTGAAGGAAGAAGTCTAAGCTGGAGTGGAAGCATAGGCTGTAGATTTTTTTTTTTTAATCAACTTTTTAAAAAGACAAATACATCATTTTTGACATAATCTTCTTGCTTTTCAATACACTTTGAATCCCTTATTAAAGTTTTCATAATCCCTTATTAAAAAAGAAAAAAAAAACCAAAAAACTGTTTGAGACTAAGCTGTGAGCTACGAATGCCCTGCCGTGTTCACTTCTTCATCAGAGGTGAATCTTTGTCTTTGAAGGGCTGCATTCAGGGGACCAAATAGATGAAAGTCCAATGAAGCAAGATTAGGACTATAGGGAGGAGGCTTTAACACCTCAAAATGAAGTTTTTTCAGTGTGTTAACACTGTAGGCAGAGATGTGAGGATGTGCATTCTCATGCAAGATCCCAATGTACTTAGATAGCAGTCCTCTGCATTGAATGCAAAGTTTAGACTTTAGCCCTTCAATGAGCATCTCACTGCAAAGAGCACTGTTTGTTGATTGTTGAACTTTTCCCTTACAGTGTTCCAATACTGGCCCTTGTGAATCCTAGAAAACAGTAAGCATCAATTTTCCAGCTGATGGTTGACTTTTGTACTTTTTCTACTGATATGTCCAAAGTAAGAGAGATGAATCTCCCTATCTTTGCTTTTAAGGAGCATTCTGGTTGTGCTTGGAAGACCAAGGTACTTTTAACATTCTTACCCAACACCCTAAAACAAATTCATCAGTTCCACTGTGGTCTTCCTTATTCATTGTCCAACTTTCACAGGCACGAGTCTATTGGCTTGGGTCAGGTGCACCCTAGTCTTCAAACTTACATCCTTGCTGTTAAATACTTTAAATGGGTCTTGTGAAGTAGATTGGTCCAATGAAGTACATCATTTGGTTTCTTAACTGCTGCTTCCCTGACTTTTGATAGCAGATCCAGGCAAAATGAAGTCTTTGACGACTTTCATCATTTTTTTTTTTTCATTTATCTTGGTGCTACTTATTGACTAGCTTTATTACATTTTTATAATTTCACAATCAGATAATGATGTCTGTTGGATAAAGATTTATTTGCTCTCTCTCTTTATCTTTACCATATACATACAAACACATGATTGTCATTACCCCTATTTTAGAATTCAATTGAAGCCGGACAATTTCTAAAGTTATATTTTAAGTACTATCCCTCACAATCTTTATGCTTTATTTTTGAAACAGTTTATATTAGTAGATAATATAAAAAATGAAAATGACTCATTTTTCTGGGTTGCAAGTTGCTATTATTGTTATTAGGCACAATAAAGTCAGTTCCAACTCATAGTGAATCTATGAGACACAGTAAATCTGTCCCACAGGATTTTCTAAGATGTAATTTTTATTGGAACAAATGTCCAGGGTTTTCGCCCATAAAGACATTAGATGGGTTCCAACTGATAACCTCTTGGTTTAACAGGCAAGCACTTAGCCTTTGTGCCACCAGATCTCTTAAATTGCACAGATAATGTTAATGTACATATGTTAATTGTGAATCGATGCATACTTCCTATTTAAGAATTCAAAAGAGAGTTATGTATTTCACTAGTTTAATAGCATTTTTGCCTGATTGTGTTTTTACTATGAATTTACTATGGTTAAAGATATGCATTAACATGTTATTTTATTCTTTCTCTTCCTCATCTGTTCTTATCTCTCCCAAGTTAAACACTGAATTTTAAATGACCATCTGTCCGAAGTGTACAAATTGTAGTAGGAACTGATTTATTTACAAGGCACATCATGGCAAACATTCTTAGATCTCCCTAAAATCTCTGGAAAACTGAAAACTCTTTCATCACTCATAGGATCAAATGAAAATACTTCACTTTACTTTGTGACATCTATACAGAGCATATAAAATATTTATATTGTATGATATGGCCTAAAGCCACTTTTGGCACTTGCCCATGCAAATTGCTAAAGCTAAGGGTGAGAGGCACAGGTGTGTGTGCATTTGTGTGTGTGCCTTTTATCTCTTTATGTTGTGATTTGTTAACATATAGATTAAAAAATGAAGGCTCTGCAATTACCAGAGGTGACAGAGATGTTTACATCAGCTAGGTGCTCCCCTTTATCTAATGTTATTGCTAAAAGCCAGCTGTTTAGCTGAAAACTACATGTGTATTTCCTGGTGTGGCACTGTTGGATAAGCACTGGACCGCTAACTGCAAGGCTGGTCATTCAAAACCACCAGTCATTCCTTGGAAACCCTGTCCAGGATAGCTATTTGTTGCAATCAACTGCACAACACTTAACAACAACAATATTGCTAGATGCATGTGATCAGTTTTTGGTCATGAATTTTGTCAATTTTGGATATGAATGAGCAGTTTCAATAACTATTACTTACTCTCTGGTAGCGTAGTGGTTACAAGTCGGGCTGCTAATCTCATGGTCAGCAGTTCGAAACTGTCAGCAGTTGTGTGGGAGAAAGATTAGGTTTTCTGCTCCCATAAAGATTTACAGCCTTGGAAACCCTCTGCAGGGTCACTATGAGTCAGAACCGGCTCCACAGCAGATCTTTGGTGAAGAACAAGATACGTTAGAAGATGGTGAACTTGCTAAATTGAAGATACCATGGAACTTTTTATAACCATGCACACATTTGCTCAGAAATGAACAACTCTGTCACTGCATTCATATTTGTTGTTGTCAAGTGCCATCGAGTTGGATCCAACCCATAATGACCCAGTATAGGGTTTCTGAGGAGCGGCTGCTGAGCTTGAACCACTGACCTTGCAATTCAAACCAACCTTGCAGTCCAGTGCATTACGCTGCAGTGCCACACTAGGACGCACTGCACTCATGAGGAGTGAAAACAGATTTTTACATGGTGAAACCATCCCAAAAGCCAAACACACTGCCATCGCATCAGCTCTAATTCCTAATGAATTTATATGGGGATTCTGAGGCTTGTAGTCTTTACTGACACAATCTCATCTTGTTACTGAATAGTGGCTGGAGGGTTTGCACTGAATAGTGAGTGGAGGGTTTGTACTGAATAGTGAGTGGAGGGTTTGCACTGAATAGTGAGTGGAGGGTTTGCACTGAATAGTGAGTGGAGGGTTTGTACTGGATAGTGAGTGGAGGGTTTGTACTGAATAGTGAGTGGAGGGTTTGTACTGAATAGTGAGTGAAGGGTTTGTACTGGATAGTGAGTGGAGGGTTTGTACTGGATGGTTAGTGGAGGGTTTGTACTGGATAGTGACTTGTGGGCTTGTACTGAATAGTGAGTGGCTCGTGGGTTTGTACTGTTGAACTGGTGTCTACTACAGCCCAACACCTAGCCCGCAGCTCCACATTGAAATGTGGGGTTTGTTATCAGAGCAAGTTATTGTTGGCAGACCTAACCAATGGAATATTCACTTTGATACAGTGTAATGAGCGAGGTGACTATATGTAAAACAAGTAGAATAAGCTGAAGCCGTCATAATTGGTGCTCAGTACAACAGTGTTAAATAGACAAATACAACTCATCAGAACAGAAAGAAACACGGCCTAGTCCTGTGTCATCCGCACAATTGCTGTTCAGTTTGAGCCCATTATTGCTGCCACTGGGGTCTTCCTCCTTTTCCCTGACCCTCCACTTTACCAAAAATGTCATCTTTCTCCATGGACTGGTGCTTCCTAAAAATGTGCCCAAAATATGAGAGACAAAAATCTCATGATTCTTGCTTCTGGCTATATACGTCTTCCAAGACAGATGTGTTTGTTCTTTTGGTGCTCCATGGCATATCCAATATTCTTCATTAACATCATATACAAATGCATCAATTATTCTATGCTCTTCCTTATTCGTTGTCCAAATTTCACATGCATATGAAGCAATTGAAAGTACCGTGGCTTGTGTCAGGTGCACCTTAGTTCTCAAATTGATAACTCTGCTCTTGAACTTATAAAGAGGTCTTTTAAAGCAGATTTGCCTAATAAAATACGTTGTTTGATTTCTTGACAGTTGATAACCATGGACATTGTGAATTCAAGCAAATTGAAGTCTTTGACAATTTCAATCTTGTCTCCATGTATCATGATGGATATGTATTGGTCCAGTTATGAGAAATTTTGTTTTCTTTGCACTGAACAACAATCCATACTGAAGACTGTAGTCTTTGACTTTCATTGGTAAGTATTTCAAATCCTCTTCACTTCAGCAAGCAAGATTATGTCATTTGCATATTGGAGGTTGTTAATGATTCTTCTTCTAGTCCTAATGACGTGTTCTTTATATATATAATCAAGCTTCTCACATTATTTACTCAACATACAGATTGAATGCCCATCCTTCATAGTGTTATGATCCATGTAATTGAATGCCTATGCATAGTCAATAAAGTACAAATCAACATCTTTCTGCTATTTTCTGCTTTCAACCCATGGTATCTGATGTCAGCAATGATATCTGTCATTCAAGGTCCTCTTCTGAATACAGCTTGAATTTCAGGCATCTATCTGTTGATTTCCTGCTGCAAACATTTTTTATTTATCTTCAGGAAAATGTTGCTTGCATGTGATATAAATGATATTGTTAGATGATTTCCACATTCCTTTGGGTCACCTTTCTTTGGAATGGGCACAAAAATAGATATCTTCCAATCAGTTGGCCAGGTAAAGGTTGTCCAAACTTCTTGACATATGGTCGAGGGCCTCCAGTGTTGCATAAGTTTGTTAAAACTTTTCAATTTGTATTTCATCAATCCTGGCGCCTTCTCACCAATGTCTTCAGTGCGCTTGGATTTCTTCCTTCAGTTCCATCGGTTCTTGATCATATTTTATCTCCTTTAATGATTGAACATCAGCCAATTAGTTATGGTTGTAGTTGTTATTTATGGTACACTTCCTTAAATTCAACCAAATAGAATTCAGTGTAACAAGGGTAGTCCAGATATTCTTTCAGTAGATACTACAGCATCTCAGAGGCATTTCAGAGAATATCATTCACATTTACCTCTTAAATGAAAACAGGATGCCCTAGCACTGAAAACCCATACTGCATGGGAAACAAACTTCATTTCTGATGTATTGAGTAGCTATAACAGCATGAGGAAACTTAATATATCATTGGTTGGTAATAGGTCTTGGATTTGTAAATAATAAGAGATGGTTATTAACAGATTTCAGGTGGCTCTTCAAACCTCATGATCAGTTTCCTTAATCTTGTCTCCACTTCTCAGTAATAAAAATGTTATTCACTTCCATATTTTCCATTTTTGTATTCATTCAAATGATTTTAAAATTCTCATTTCCAATATTGTTGGTGTGTCTTAGGTATTCTTCTGTATTTAACTTCCTGCTGGATATTTTAACTGAGATTCTCTATTTTATCATCAAAATATGCCAGGAAGCCAAGACATTAACAGTATGGGAATTATAATAATAATCAAAATTACAGTTTATATCTACTTTGGAGTCCTGGTGTAGCACTGTAGGATAAGCACTGGACTACTAACTGCAAGGCCAACAGTTCAAACCTACTAACTATTCCTTGGAAAACCTCTGCAGAGTTGCTGTGTCAGAATTGACTCAATGACACTTAATAACAACTTATGAATTTTATTATCTACATAGTCTATTTTGTAAAATACTACATGATGCACAACTATTCAATAATTTGCCAATTATAATGTAGTTAGTGACTCAACTGAACTTTTAACCCTCATCTTGTCTTCTAGCATGCGATGTTTTCATTCCACATATTTACTTAAAGCTGGACAGTGAATAAGGAAGATAGTAGAAGAATTGATGCTTTTGAGTTATGGTGTTGGAGGAGAATATTGAAAGTGCCATGGACTGCCAAAAGAGCCAATAAATTTGCTTTGGAAGAAGTGCAGCCAGAGTGTCCTTGGAGTCCAAGATGGCCAAACTTCGTCTCTCATATTTTGGACATATTGTCAGGGGAGACCAGTCACTGGAGAAGGATACCATGTTTGGTAGGGTGGAGGGTCAGAGAAAAAGAGGAAGACCCCGAGCGAGATGGATTGGCAGAGTGGCAGCATCAATGTGCTCAAGTGTGGCAACAATGGTGAGGTTGGCCCAAGATCGGGCAGTGTCTTGTTCTGCTGTGCATAAGGTCGCTATGAGTTGGTAGTGACTCGATGGAACCTAACAACAACAACAACAACAACAAACAAAGCTATATTATTTCTGAGAATATGAGAACGGACACAAAACATTTTTCTTTGTGCAGTTTACAAAATCCTTTAAAGTTGGATCAACCTGTAGCTATATCTCCTTGTTCTTCCCTCTCTACAACCTCTTACATGATATTGACAGACTCACATTTTCACAATTGCACTGAACGTACCCCTCCCACTACTTAGTATTATCCATGACTTTGTCATTAACCGCAAATTGAAATTCCACTGTCTTGGCACAGAACGTCACACCCACTGTACTTTGTCTCCAATTTTTCATAAGCCCTCTTGTCTATTCATAGTGGTATCTCAATATTCTACTGGGGCTTATGTTCCTGCCATTTATCTTCATTAACCTCTCTACTTATCCAAATGAAACCTTGAACCAAGGGTTCAACCCAGACCCTGCTGCTCTGTAAATAAGCCAGTTACAGCCAAGTCAATTCTGACTCTTTGCTAGTCCATATGAACCAGAGTAGAACTGTGTTCCATAGGGTTTTCTATAACTGATTTTTGGAAGTATGATCACCAGGCCTTTCGTCTAAGGCACTCCAGATAGATACAAACCCACAATATTTTGCTTAGCAGTGCAGCTGTGGGTTAATGTGCTGGACTGCAAAGTTGATTTGAACTGCAAGATCAGTGGTTCAAGTTCATCAGCCGCTCTTCAGAAACCCAATGTTGTTATTAAGTGCTTTTGAGTCAGTTCTGAGTCATAGTGACCCTGTGTAGGGTTTTCAGGGAATACCTGGTGAGCTTTGAATAGCCGACCTTGTGGTTCAAACCGACTTTGCAGTCCAGCTCATTAAACGACAGCAATCTTTTATTACATATGTCTTACTACAGCTAAATGAAAAGAAATATCCAGATGATATGCACTGGCTGGATACTTCCTGTGTGAAGAACACCACTGCTACAACAGCGTAAAGTCCTCAGGTTGTTGCTGTTAAGTGCCGCTAAGTCTGTTCCACCTAACATAGAACTGCATGGGCTTTTCAAGGAGCAGCTGGTGGATTCCAACTGCCAGTCCTGTGGTTAACAGTCTAATGCTTAGCCTACAATATCACTCCATGATTCTTACACATGAATAACACAGGTTTCATAGTAGGTTAGCACTGGAGAACACATGTAGAAGCCATTTGCCTTAGTTATCTAGTGCTGTTATAACAGAAATAACACAAGTAGATGATTTTCAATTAAAATACATTTATTTTCTTAAAGTTTAGAGTGCTAAAAGTCCAAGTGTAGGGCACTGGCTAGTGGAGCCTTCTTCTTTCTATCAGCAATGAAGGAAGGGCCTTGGATCTTCTGAGCATCTGTTCCTAGGAAGTCTCCATGTCTCTAACCATTTATGGTGCCCCATCTCATCCCTGCTCCCTTGTTTAGACTCTTTTATGTCTCAAAAGTGATTGACTCTAGACACACCCGACACAAATTCTGTTACATTAAAATCTACAGTACATATTTTGTCAGGGGATATAATTGAATCCATGATATTCCACCCTTTGCCCACCCCCACAGTTAATATTCTTGCAACATGTAAAATACATTTACACAATCACATCAACACAATATTCTTTTTTAAATGTTTTATTGTGAATTATGTGATAGTTTACATGGGAGGACATTAGCTTTACATTCATCCTATTGTATATCGTTACATTGCATTAGGTACAATCAACTCCATGCAAGCCTGTCCCCTGGTCCTTAGTACACAGCCCCTCTCCCTTTCTGGGTCTAGAGTCCCCAGCCATTCCGTCTCTCCAAGTCACTGTATCTGCCTCCATCTCTGGCATCACTGCTGCTCTGGGTAGGGTCCTGCACTCTGCACTTCTCCCTTGATGGTCCCAGGGACCTCCGCTCCTAGAGTGCAAAGTCAATCACTCCCCTCCTCTTGCTATAAAATGTCTACCTTTACATTCCCAAGCCTCACAGTCAGTCCTGATAGCAATTATTCACTATTGTGACACAAAAATGCCATCCCCATCTCTTTTCAACAGCCCCACCCAGACAGATTGGATACTACTCAGTGAAGATTGTATCTTCTACTGTGTCCTCTGGATCTAGGTTCCCCCTTGAAAACTTGTAAGCCAGTCATTTCTTGACTTGTAGCCCCCCATTTTGGGTAGCTGGTGTCCAAGTTGCCCATCCCTGTGTACACTGTGTATCAAGGAGGTGGGAATGACCTTCGCTGAAGAGATTTGTTCCCTCTTTTGAGCTACTGCATCCATAGGTGTAGGTCAAGTTCATCAAATTGTATCAGATTACTCTTTTTTTTCCTTCTTCTTTCTTCTTCTAGTTGACTTCTGATCATCCAGTCATTGAAGCAAGGTCAAGTGAGTATTATCTACAAGTGTGCGTGTTCCTGTGCATATACCCTCTCTTCTTATCAGCTGGATGGTTCACTCTCCACTCTAGTCTTCTGTGGCTATATACTGACTCTGGGTCCAAGAGTACCCAGATCTTGCCACACTGCTGGCCAACCAGGTCTCCACCTGGATTCACAGGAGTCTATTGAACATTGTAGAGCTTAGCTCACAGCTTCATTGCTGTTTTTCCCTCACTTCTTCTTATTGGTGATGAATGTTGTCACCAATCAGAGTGCATGTCTGCTCGTGTATATCCATTGAGTGTTAGTCTTGGAAGGGGGTTTGCCCTGAGGGGACCCAACCACTTGCCTTCATATCTCCTGGGTGAGCAACTTACTTGTTTTTATAGTAAGTAATCAGTCAGACTGCCGTTATCATTTAGTATTTTTCCTGTTGGTCTTTCTTTCAAGAAATATCTTCTGTTCTTCTAGCCACTCCAGGCTGTTCTGCTTGTCCTTTCAAGTGGAAAATTCCTACCTCAGAAGATTCTGGATGGGGTTCAGGATTTACATTTAGGTCTTTAATCCATGTTGAGTTGGTTTTTGTATAGGGCATGAGGTAAAGGTCTTGTTTCAATCTTTTGCATATTGCTTTCCAGTTCTGCCAGCACCATCTTTTGAAAAGAGTATCCCCTCCCCATGTGATATATTTAGGTACTTTGTCAAAAATCAGTTGGCTGTATGAGGTTGGGTTAAGTTCTGGATTCTCGATTCTGTTCCATTGATCAATGTGTCATTCATTGTACCAGTACCAGGCTGTTTTGACCACTGTAGCCGTGTAGTAAATTTTGAAATCATGGAGTGAGAGGTTTCAAAACTTATTCTTATCTTAAGAAGTGCTTTGCTTATCCTGGGTCTCTTTCCTTTCCATATAAAGTTTGTAATTGTTTTTTTTTTCCATGTCTTTGAAGAATATCTTTGGAATCTAGATTGGGATTGCATTATATGTGTGAATTGCTTTGGACAATATTGACATTTTCACAATGTTAAGTCTTCCTATCCAGGAACATGGTACATTCTTTGATTTTTGTAGGTGTCATTTAGTTTCTTGTAGCAGTGTTTTGTAGTTTTCTTCGTATAGGTCCTTTGTTTCTCTGGTTACCTTTATTCCTAAATATTTCATCCTTTGGGCAACTGTTAAAATGGTATTGCTCATCTAATGTAATTTTTAGTGCTTTCATTATGGGTATAGAGGAATCCAATTTATTTTTGTATGTTGATCTTATATCCTACCACTTTGCTGAATCTTCCAATAAGGCTAGTAGCCTTGTGTCCTGCATGGTTTCTGCTGAGAAGTCAGAGCTTAATCGGACTTGCTTGCCTTTGTATGTAATGCTTCTCTTTTTCCCTAGCTGCTTTCAAGATTTTCTCCTTATCTTTGATTCTGGAGAGCTTGATTATGAAATATCTTGGTGATTTTCTTTTGGGTGTATCCTTCCTGGAATTCATTAAGTGTCTTGAATGTTTATCTTTTCACTTTTCACGATTCTAGAGAAAATTTCTTCCAGTAGTTCTTCAACTATTTCCTCTGTGGACTTGTGTGATTCTTCATATTCTGGAATGCCAATAATTCTTAAGTTATTCCTCTTCATGTTGTCCAACTTGAATCTTAGACCTTCTTCAGATTTTTTTTATCCTTTTGTCTGTTTCCTCTTCTACCTTAGTAGTATTGAGAGATTTGTCTTCCAGCTCACTTGTTCTGCCCTCCATCTCTTCTATTCTATTCCTGTGCCCTTTCAGTGCATTGTCTATTTCTGATCTTCTATTATTTATCGTTTGGACCTCCTTTAAGATTTTGAATCATTTCCAATGCTGTATCTTTCTTATTTGATTGTTCCTGTAGAGTTTTCCTGACTCCTACCTTATTTTTTCCCAACTCCACTTTAAAGTGTTTTGAAACATTTTACACTCATTTTTCTGAATTCCTTCTCAGACATTTCCGAGGCCTGCCTTCCTTCCAGAATGTAGCCCAGGTCTACCTCTAGGTCATTTGTGTCAGAAATTTTATCTTGTTTCTGGGAATGTGCTGATATGGTTGTCTGCTTTTGCTTCTTGGACATGTTTAGTGTTTCTCTATGGCCTTAATACTTGAGTGTGTGTGTTTTGTACTATATATGGTTTCTGATTGCTTCCAGGTAGATGTGATCAGGATTTGGGCTTCCCTTTTCATTCTTCTTATTGCTTAACTCAGAGTAACTTTCACAGGTGTTGTCTGCCTCCCTGGTGTCTGGAAGTTGGTATTGATTCTTGAATGGATTGTGGAGTTTTATGGGGTGTGATTGTAGCTTGACTATATGACAGCAATTGCTGTCTCTTCTTGGGTAATACAGGGAGAGAAAATGTCCCCCAAAGGGAAAAGGGGGAACAAAACAAACAAACAAACAAACAACAAAACAGCAAGAGCAAACATATAAGAAAAAAGAAACAAAAAATTACAAAAACAAAAACAAAACAACAGCAACAACAAAACTAGTTTGGATACTGTAGTCTATAATTGCAGAAAAGGGAGAGGAGTGAGAGAAGAAGAAGAAAAAAAATCTGTAGCCTAATATGAGCGTGATTTTAATATTCTCTTTCAGCTTCTTGACTCAAGGCCGCCTGGTACATTTTAAGATGCCACTGTTGCTTGTTATGCTATACCTCAGGATTGAATTTTCAGCTTGTTTTGTTTTTAAACTCTCTCTCCCTCTCCAAATCCCCTGTTCTGGCCTTTTACTTATTAATAAACAGTGAAGGCTGCCTGTTGAGCTGCCTGTCTTTTTAAATACTTAGAGTATCTGTGCACATGCGTGAGAGAAGAACCCACCAGTGGTAGAGGTGGAGGGTGTCCACTCGCTCTAGTCACCAGAATGGAGGTGCACAAACAGCTGGGGGCCAATGAGTATATATATATATCAGAACAAAGCAAAACCAACAAAGTATTTTGTCCACTTTTGCTCAGAGGTTCCCATGGCATTATTCCATGGTGGATCTGCTTGGTCCCCAGCTTGGTCTTGCCATTTGGTCTCACCCTAGTTGTTGGCTTTGGGCCACTGAGCCCAACAGATTCTAAAGTATGAGATTTCTTACTCCCACTACATGTTCCATTAGCTATAAGCTTTCAAACTTTTCAAATATTCCCAGATATGTGGTTCAGAGTTTTGGAGCTCTGCCCTGAACCCACTTCATCTGGTATTCTGTGGGATTCCTGACGGAGATCTTCACTGCACCTCTGCTCTATCCGCCAGCATGTCCTGCTTCAACACAGTATTTTTAAATCAACTACAACTTTAAAATCTCATCTTCTGATTCATCTAAATTAAATATGAGTGAGACTTTAGGAATAGTTCATCCTGTAGCAAAAATCTTCTTTATCTGTGAACAGCAATTTTGACAATGGCACAAAACTGGGCAGTACTTTGTTCTGTTGTTCATAGGGTTACTATCAGTTAAAACTAATCTGTGGCATCTACCAACTAATAAAACATACTTAAAGATAATGTGTACAATGTTGTTGTTGTTGTTAAGTACCTTCATGTCAATTTTGACTCATTGCGACTCTGTATATGGTTTCTGAGGAGCAGCTGGTGGGTTTGAACTGCTATCCTTGTAATTAGCAGTCCAGTGCTTATCCTACAGTGCCACACCAGGACTCCAGGTATGCAATTGTACATATATATGATGGAGCTTCAAAAAGAGCTGGGAAAAATGTAATTCAAAGAAAACTGAATTTTTATACAAGCGTTTTGAAAGCCCCTGAAGGAGGCCTGGTGTGGCCCTGTAGGATAAGCACTAGATCATAAGGTCAGTTTGAACCACACATGGGTGGTTTAAACTTAACGCACTGCTCCTTAGTCAGAATCAACTTGGTGGCACTTAACAATAACATGTAAGTAAAGGATGTTTAGTATGCATAATTTTAATTACAAATGTATCTATTAGTCTAAATATTGATTAATAATAGGATGCTAGTAAATAATTCTTATATATTGATCCAATAGATCATTAGAAAGACAATGTTTTTGTTGTTGTTAAGTGCTGTTGAGTCAATTCTGACCCATAGTGACCCTGTATAGGGTTTCCGTGGAGCAGCTGGTGAGCTTGAACCACCAATCTTGCAGTTCAAATGACTTTGCAGTCTGACGCGTTAGCCCACAGCACCACACCCAGACTCCTGAAAGACAATAAATATATTTAATTTTAAATATTAAGTATTAAATTACATAGTTGGATTTTTCACAGTATTCAAATTTCATAACACACAAAAGGGCATGATTTTTAAGAATATCTCCAGATAATATTTATGTATAATTATACAAGGTTTAAAATCAAGATTCTTTAATTGGATAACTTAATTGGGAAATGTTCTTCAGATACAAAAGTATGAATTTGATTATTCTAGGTGAAGTGTATGATGCTGGCGATGCCACATTAAATAAAATTTTGGTTAGATTTTTCCCTGTACTACATTTGTCTTCCTTATTTTTCAACAGCTCTTTCAATTCTTTATACAATTAAGTAGTTTTCATTTAGTCTCTTTAGAGCAAATCACTTTCATGAATTTAGATGTGAGGTCACATTCATATAAAGTATGTGAAAAGGAAGGGATGTTTTTAATATGATTCTTCATCAAGCATTAGTTCTTGAGAGTTAATCCTACTTTGTTAAAACTCATCTGGTCCTCGACAGTGCTTTGTTTGACTACTTGGAAATGAGGTTAAAAACAGTAACATATAAAAGAAAAGAAAAAAAAAGAAGTAGCAACAGAAAAAGAGATTTCAGAAAGCAAGTCAAAGAAGCATTTCATAGGTATTAGAAACTTGCTTGTGAAGTATTTCATTTGGTTATAAAAATACAAATGCAAACTTCTAGTTTCCATAAAATAACAATCTATGTATATATAGTCTTTGTTACAAAAGTCCAAGGCAAAGTTTTACAGTTAGCATTCGATAGTTCCTCCACATTGACTGTGGTATGTAGATGATATCACTTGGCTTGCTGAAAGCATAGAGGACTTGAAGAACTTATTGATGAAGATCAAAGACTATAGCCTTCAGTAGGGATTACACCTCAACATAAAGAAACCCAAAAGTTTCACAACTCATCCTATATGCCACATCATGAGAAATGGAGAACAGATTGATGTTTTCAAGGCTTATATTTTATTTGGATTTCCTATCAACACTCATTAGAGCAGCAGTCAAAAATCACATGACACATTGCATTGGGCTGCTGCCAAAGATCTCTTTAAAGTATTCAAAAAGCAAAGATGTCACGTTACAGACTATGATAAACCTGACCAAAGCCAGGGCATTTTCAATCAACTCGTATGCATTCAAAAGCTGAACAATGGATAAAGAAGATGAAATAAAAATTGATGACTTTGCATTATGTTTTTGATGAAGAATACTAAATACAGCATGGATTTTGAGACGTGCCTCATGTACTTTAGACATTATGTTAGGAAGCCCAATTCCCTGGAGAAGGACATCATGTAGGTCAGCAAAAAAAGAGGAAGACCCTCCACAAACTGGATTGACACAGTGGCTACAACAATGGATTCAAACATAACGATGACTGTGAATATGGGGCAGGACTGGGCAGTGTTTGGGTCTATTGTACATAGGGTTGCTTTGAGAAGGAATCTATTCGATAGCACCTAACAACAACACAATGACTTCAACTTCTTCTTTTAAATGTTTGCTTACTAATCCATATATACTAGAAATTCAGAGATCCCTGCCCTCTAAGTATCCTTGGTAGAGGGCCAAAGATATCTATCCATTCTATTGAGCTAAACAAATTAAGGAACCAGTGTTTTAAAATGAACTGCTGAGTTATATATTCCATTTTCTGTTTCTCTTTCCTCTTGTGTTATTAATTGTGAAATATGAGCACTTTCTCCAGAGGTCATAAAAGTCAAGGCTAGCTGAAAAGAGAAGCTTCCAGCAGAGATGATGAGTCAATCAGATGCCTCCCTGCTCAGCATGAAGCTTCTTCAAGCTGCAAAAGTAAAATGAATCAGCCATGGAATCTCCCCAAACATCTTATAGCGTGACTCCTCTTGTAGCAGATCATTATTCTCTGGACAATTAAATGCTGAATATAAGCAGCTTTATAAAGTAGGGACCTATCAAACTTGCAAATACAAAATCAAATATCATGATAACATGAAAAACAATGATAAATGACATCTGACTTGCAATGTACCATTTTCTTTGAGCTAAAAGATTTTATATATCCTGAACAAGAATATGTTTATGAGAAGATTCTTATGTTTCTGGATTGCATGCTTATTTTGTAAAGAACTGGAAGCATGTGTATTGCTTTAATTATTCACATAAAACATTCAGTCAGCCATAATTTTACTGTCACACACTGAATTCAGGTAGTTTTCACTTAGGACAAATCAATATTGATTGAAAATTGAGAGTCTGGGGCTTTGCTTCAGTGTATATGAACTGAATATTCCTTCTAATGTCTTTCTTTTTCTTGTTTTCATTCATCCTGAGACATTCATATCACTTGAAATGAAATTAACTTAGGGAAAAATCATCAATGTCAATGAACCAGATTATCTATAAAAAAAAGTTAAATTATACAATTATACATCTTATCTACTATTGTTTAGAATCCTTAAGTTATATTGCTTTTCCTTTGGTTATTCTGTTAGTTTTTTGTTTGTTTGTTTGTTTTTTCCCCCTACATAGTAATGTAGATATTTTATGTAGGAAATTAAGCAATAAATAGTTTCTGTATTTAAAGTGTTAGGATGGATCTATGTCTAGGTTGTTGTTATTAAGTACCATTGAATTGATTCTGACTCCTAGCAACCCTGCAAAAGTGTTTCTAAGGAACAGAGGGTAGATTTGAACCACCAATCATGCAGTTAACAGTCCAGTGCTTATCCAGGTAGACTCATAATTTGACAATCTATTCTTTTGGTCACCGAATATCAAGTTTCCTTAAAGAAAGAAATAGAAAAAAGAGAGAGAGACAGAGAAAGCAAAAGAAATGCCACTCTGTTATACCTAATATTTAAAACTTTAATTCAAGTTTATAAAAATATTTTAAATTTTTGTAAGACAAAAAAAAAACAAAAAAATCAAAAAATGAGGGGATTATGTAACAATGGCACAAAAGACAATGAACGCTTCTAAGACTGAAACTCAAAGGGAACCCATGAGAAGTATAATATGTTCACTGTGACCACCTGTAGCAACGAAGACGTGGGCTGAGTCGGGCCATGTTCCATTGGGACCCATTAACCTTGAGATGAGAAAGAGAACAGGAAGGACTGACTGCTCTGAAGTTTAGACGGCTGTGTGAACTCCTGAATCCATGGGCACCAACCTAGCCTCTGGGAGCAAGGGCTGAGAGTGAAGCAGCCAGCTGGTGTGAAGTACAGAACAGTGTATGTGAACTCCCAAACTTGCAGCTAGCAAACATTTCACATATATTGGATAACTAGTTAAGCAGAACTGAAACCAAGAACAGTAAAGATGTATGTTACTGAGAACAAGTACAAACTACTACAGTTAGGCAAACGAGGCTTTTGCGTATGAATTCTGGGGCACAAAATTCCAACTGGAATGGAAGGATTCTTCATATCAAGAAACAAACTTGTTTCCCCTGTGTACTGGCTTGATAGGGATGAGACGCTTAGATACTAGCTATCAAAATTGGGGCACTACAAAGGCATGAAGTGACTGACTTAGAAACTTTCATGAGTGCACTTAGTTGCAGAATGAGGAAGGAAAACAAAGAGAGACATTGAGAGCTGAACAGGTGAGAAAACAAGATCCTTCAATATGCTATCTGTAGTACAATTCAGAATTGGACTGCTAACCACATGATCCTGGTGTGGCGCTGTGGGATGAAGCAGTGGACCACAAAGTCAGTGGTTCAAATTCATCAGCTGCTCCTTGGGAACCTTATACAGGGTTGCTACGAGTTGGAAACAACTCAAAGGTACTTAACAAAAGCAACAACAACAAGATGGTCAGTGGTACTAACCCACCAGCTGTACCTAAAAAGATTTACAATCTCAGGAACCGTATAGAACAGTTTTCTCTGTCTTAGAGAGTCACCATGAGTTGAAACTGACTTGAGGGCACTTAACAACAACAATAACCACATGGCCAGTGGTTCTAACACTTCACCTTTCACTGTAAAGCTTTACAGTCTCAGGAACCCTATAGAGCGGTTCTACTCTGATTTAGAGGGTCGCTATGAGCCAGATCTACTAAATGGCAGTGGATATGAGTATATAGATACTTACATGAGTGCTTCAAAAAGTTTGTGGGAAAATGGAATTAAAATACAATGAAATTTTCCACAAACTTTATGCGTCCCCTTTGTATGCTTATATATACACATACCCTGATTTGGATAGAATTGTAATTCTTAGGGTATGTTGCTTAAGCTTTTTATGTTTCAAGGAATTTATCCATAAAATGAGGATAATAACTTCACTGATCTCACTGGATCCCTCTGAGGATTACATGAAACAATTCATACAAGTGCTTAGAACTGAACCAATTACAGATGGGTCTTAATCACCAAAACTGTACGATAGAATCTTTAGCTTGCCTCATTTTATTGGTGGCCGTTCATTTTTTTTTTTTTACTGATTTTATAATTCTACACTTTTTAATATATGTTTATGAAAATGAGATGCAATTTTGTTTCCTTATGTTTTCAAAAGTCCTGCTTTTATTGTTTTACAGTTAGTTTATTACTTTTTCTAAAGTATATATTTAAAAGAAGATTATTTTATCAGCAATCTTATCTGGTCAGTTTCCATAATTTTCCTACAAATTTGTACATATTTTTTTATGTGTCCAAAAATAAGGCTGCTATTTTGTTTTGCTCTTTTTTTTTTCCTTTGATCTAAAATGCATATTATTTGCTTGTAGAATAAAAGTTTGGTACTATAAATTCAAAATGTTACACATATTCCTCCCAATCACAATTAGTAGGGGAACACATAAAACTAAAAGCAAAGTTTCAATTTACAAATACCTATATCTAGGGTTATTTGCAAACAGTAAAATGTTATCTGACAGAATAGAGAATTCTAAATGTTCTAAATCTCCTCCCTGCCTTGCTTAGAACATTGTTTGATATTTTATATCTAGCTTTTTTCTTCTTAATGTGAGATAAAAAAAATATAATTCTGTGCTGTTGGGAATACTACCCATACAGAGTGAGGAAAACTAATTAAACTAGCAAAGCACTTAGTTATGAAAAGCTTGATGTGTGTGCCAAGATCTTGTCAAACATACCTTATGAGAACAATGATATGCTTTTACCTTCATTCATGTATATGTGAGAGGGACCGATTAAATTTTACAAAGTGTGTGTGTGCCTGTGAGTGTGTGTGTGTGTGTGTGAGTGTGTGGCTCTACTGAGAATGAAAGTATTTCACAAGTTCATTGTGTTAATTGTAGGGCTCTGATAAGATGACAATGTCACAGTCTGCAGCAATTAAGTTGACTGGATAAGTTCCCAGTTAGGAGAAATAAGAATAAGATAGCACATTGCAAGCAATTTGGCAATCGTCACATGAACTGTAACATTGTACATGAAAAGGAAGCTCTATCTATGTGAAGGTATTTAAAACAGTATCATTTTTCTTCATCCTAATAACAATGTAGGAGTAAGTGCCATATCTGTGAATGCTGTAGGGTGAAAGACTCAAATTTCAAAGTTTGTTGCTCCCTCTAAAGCAACAGCTACTGAACACAGTAAGACTCAAGGCACTCGAATGTTACCTGGTTCATATGTCTACGTCATTCCTATTTTGATCTTAAATTCTAAAGTTTATAATTAAAGCATGCATGGACCAAGAAAAAAAAAATATCCTAGGAATGGCTTTCCTCAAGACAGTGCCATAATTGTAAATATTTAGAGGCTACAGCCGAGTGGCATGCAAACATTCTCATTCTAGATTCTTCCCTAGCAAGTCTTATAGTCTTCATGCAGACAAAACTGCAAGGGATGCTGGCTCAGTAAGGAACCTGTCTTGGCACCTCTATTACTCTGCACTAGATTTTTATTATCTCCATTCCTTGGTGGGCTCCAGGATGAACGTAAATCAAGAAAGGAGCTGAATGAGTTGGTATGAAGACAGATTTTCCAGCTGTATTTATTGCCATTCCTGTACTATGGATATTGTATGTGCAGAACAGCAGATTGGATGGTTCTGCAGGGGTTAGAAGACACAGGTAAGTGATCTATAATAAATTTGATATGTATTTGCTCCTGTAGATTCAGTACTTCCCTCTGAGACTCATTTAATCCTTTCTATAACATTTTTTATTTGCTTTAGGGAACCTGGCTCTTTTTATTTTTCCTTTTAAGAAAAATTTAAACTAAATAAAAACTAAGTTGTCACAGAATTAATAACCTTTTCATAATTGTAGTTAGCTGAATGTTGCCAGGTTCATAGGTCAGTTCTATGCTCTTAATAAGGCCCCACTGACTCCTTCTAAAGGGTTTCAGTGTCTTATTCCACATAGAAACATTACCTATTTTTGGCTTTTCCCTTTCGGTTCCTATATGAAATTACAAACTCTAATCGACATAACAAGTCATTCTGTGATACACAAACTCTCTCAAAAGGAACCCTGGAATATCCTGAAAGCTTAGCATAAAGAAAAGAGTCAGACAGATGCTAAACTTAATCATAGTTTTTCACGCATGCTTTCAATCCAAAGGTAGAGCAATAAGTGAACCATGATTCCGTGGTGTCCTGGTATATGTATACACGAAGAACAATGCACATATAAATATCACTATGAAAATAACATGCTACTTTAAAAGCTGAGCACCCAACTCACAGGGTTGTACAGAAACTAAATTCATTGCTTAAAATTAAATCTGAAGTGACAAATTTAAACCTTTTAAGATTATGCACTGGGCAACACATCGTATAGACATTAATTTTATTGCTAAAGCAGTTAATCAATTTACCAGTCAATACACTTTTGAAGCACTGCATTTGATTTTGATTGCTGTTGTATCTAATCACTACAAATCTAGTGGCCCAAAACAAAACAAATACATTATATTACCATCCTGGAGTTCAGATGTACCAAATCATCTCGTGATTTAAAAGCAAGGATGTTGTCCGAGCTGACGCCTTCTGTAGGACCTGGGAGGGATTATTTCCTTGCTATATTCAGCTTCTAAAATCTACCTTTATCCCTTGCCTCAAGGTCCCTTCAATGTACCACTCTAATCTCTGCTTCCATCTTCGCATCTCTTCTTGCTTTCCCTTGCCTCTTCTGATACAGTACGGTTACCTGGTTATTCAAGAATAATCTGTCCAACTCATGGTCCTTAAGCTGATCACCTCTACAAAGAACATTTTGCCATCTATTGCTGTTGTTGTTAAACACCATTGAGTTGGTTCCAGCTAATAGCGATGCTGTATAGGATTTCCAAAGAGCAGCTGGTAGGTTTGAACTGGTGACCTTGTGGTTCAAACTCCAGTACGGATCCTACAGCACTACACCAGGATACATATTCACAGAGAATTAACACCATTCATGTTACTGATCTCTTCTGGTACTCTCTGCTTTCAGTCAAGAACCATCTAACTTCAGCAAGAATATCCCTCATTCCACATCCTCTTCTGAATCCTGCTTGAATTTCTGGCACTTCCCTGTCTATGTACCATTGCATCATTGTAAAATTATCTTCTTCAGCAAAACGTTACTTGCATGTGATGTTAATGACATTGTTCGATGATTTCTACATTCCTTTGGGTCACCTTTCTTTGGAATGGACACAGATCTCTTCCAGTAGGTTGTCCAGGACCCTCTCTTCCTAATTTCAGGGTATAAAGGAGCATTTACAGTGCCACATCCATTTGTTATACATTTGAATTTGTATTTCATCAATTCCTTGAAACCTTTTTTTCCCCTAATGCCTTCCGTGCATTTTACTGACCATTCTTCTTTACTAACTATTCAAAGTATAAAAAGAGTGTGGGAGGTCATATCTGACATCTAGTTTCACAAAAGGGTAGGAGAATCAAACGCGAAATCAGCTCATGGCAGATTCCTAGGAAGCAGAGACCAGATATGCCGCCACCCTACAAGCTTCATTACCCTATTCTGAACCTACTTATTCCTCCCATAGCACTCTGCTTCACGTCTGGGTTTGATAACCCATTGCAATGGCCAGAAAGAACTCATAGTAAAATCATGATGATGGGATTTATTAAGGAAGGAAACAAGGTACATTTCAGAACCAGAAACAACACAGGATGCACCCGTTTTCCAATCAAGAAAGCCTCTGCTCTGCCGTCCGACTGGCACAACTCTTGTCTTCTGCCTCTCAGCCATGTGCCCCTTGGCCTCTGGTTTGCTCCGTCAAGTGTGACAATGTTTGTCTGGTCCAGCTGTAAATGTCCGAAGAGCACATTCTGCAAGCCAACTTTACTCAGTCCCTGAACCTAGAGCCAGCAGCTGCTCTCTCTCTAGGCCATTGCCTCTGTCATCACTTGTATTGCCACTGTTTTTCTAGGTAGGAATCTCACCCTCCATTCATGCTCTTCATTCTTGATGGTCCTGGGATCATCTGTTCCTGCTTCTCACAGGATTCCTCTCAAACCTAGCAGATGGCAAAACGAACCAATCCCAGTGTTAGAGACTTGTTTTCATGGTCTCATAGGATAAGTACTGGGTTGCAAACCACAAGGTTGGTGGTTGGTGAGTCAATCCATAAACCTCTCCTCAGAAATCCTATACAGGGTTGCTGTGAGTTAGAACTGATTCAATGGCATTTAACAAAAGCAACAACAACCTAATCATTTGGTGGGAATAAATAAGACTTTGGAGATATATATATATA
>NW_006408539.1:25985403-25986963 GCF_000296735.1 Chrysochloris asiatica
AGCACACCCCCAAAGAGGTCCAGCATTGCACCCACAGTTTTCCCATGGCACAGTGAGGAGGTCCATGGGAGGAGCCCCATTGGTCCCACAGACTGATCCCTTGGAGGCTTCTTATGACGTCTGAATCTGGGACCCAGCCCTAAAGTTGAACTGAAAGGGACCCTTTATACTTGACTTGTTGTTGTTGTTGTTAAGTGCCGTTGAGTCAATTCTGACCCATAACGACCGTGTACAGGGTTTCCTAGAAGGGACTGGTGAGCTGGAACCGCCGACCTTGAAGTTCAAATAGCTCTGCAATCTGACGCATTAACCCACAGCGCCACACTAGGACTCCATACCTGACTTACCTAGCAAGAAAAAAGCAGGTCTGGCCATATAGTCAAAATGTATGTGCACCTTGTAAAACCTCAATATAAAAGGCAAGAGCCAACCAACACCAACTATTAAATACAAGGGCGCAGCTATTTTGAGAATTACGCGGTGCAGACACAGATACCTAACTGACCTTCAGAGATAAAAACAGGGATCAATCTTTCTTCCATTCATCTCTCAATATCTACCTGTGAACCTCCACGGTCATGACTAGAAGAAGGGCCTCAGTAAGTGGACAACTCCACCCACCACTGGAGGTTTCTACAGTGTACGCACACTGGCCTGCACAGCAAAGGCTACTGGACAGTCAGTTACGGTTTTATTCTTGTTTTTCAGTAATGGTTTTTCTCTCTGCTTTAATATTGTTTTTGGTTTTGGTTCTTTTTGTCTCATTTTTTTCTTGGGGGTGGGAGCTTTCTCCCTCTACTTTACCAAAGAAGAGACAGCAATCATGCCCAGATAGTCAAGCTAAAGCCTACCCCATAATATCCCATCATCTGGACAGGAGCCAATACCAGCTGCTAGGCATTACGTGTGAAAAGGGAAGCCTATCGCTAAATCACATCCACCAGGAGACTGACTCAGTAAGCTTAACAACACAGCAACATACAGTCATTTAATCATTAAAAACCCACCTATCTACTGAAAATGTTCAAGAAAAAAACAAGAAAAGATCTCAGCACATGTCCAAAACCAGAAACAAGTAACTGAGACAAATGAGGTAGAGGCAGATATAGTCTTCCTACTAGAAGAAGAGCAGTCTTTGGATCTGCCTGAGAAGGAATTCAGAAGAATTATATGGCTCAAGCCATTAGGAGCGCTATGCATTTGTGCGAATGTGTGAATACACACTCTCCAGGTTCTTTCTCATAGAAAGTGGTTTTAAAGAAAGGTATTGAAGCAAATGTAGGTCTAACGGTTGGGGCACTGTTGGAGTTGTAGCTTATTGTTAGCATTTTTGATCAATATCAATGGTAATTTTCTTGGCTTTTTAAAAGCCAGATTCAGAATATTATTATCCTTATTTCATAAATGCATATACATGATGGTTGTTAAGTGCTTTTCTGAGTCAGTTCCAACTCATAGTGAGCCTGTATAGGGTTTCCAAGATTATATATCTTTGAGACAGCAGAAAGGTTCATATTTGTCCCATGGAGTGGCTGGTGGGCTCGAACTGCTGACCTATGG
>NW_006408539.1:25987063-25993600 GCF_000296735.1 Chrysochloris asiatica
ATAAAATTATATCATGTAAATTCAAGGTAACATGCAAAGTCATTTGACTGTGTGAATCATAATCATAACACATTTTGGATAATATTGTGAAGAATAGAATTTCCAGAACACTTAATTGTGCTCCTGCAAACCCATACATTGAACAAGATGTAGTCATTTAAACAGAGCTAGAAGATACTGATTGGCTTAAAGTGAGGAAAAGTGTTTGTCTGACTTGTATTCTTTCACCATACTTATTAAATTTGCATACTGAGTAAATAATTCAAATAGCTTGATTATATGAAGAAGAAAGAAGCATCAGGATTGTAGAAAGATTCACTAACAACCTGCAATATGTAGATGACGCAACTTTGTTTGCTGAAAGCAAAGAAGACTTTAACCATTGGCTAAAAGAAAGAAGATTACAATCTTGAGTATGGATTACAACTCACTCTGAATTTCAGAAGGCTTTACATTGAGTCTAGAGATTGGTGGAATAGGACCAAAGAGACTAAAAGGGTCCAGGTTTGACTTGACTTAATTTCCAGGCCTTATGTTCTACAAGGCACATCAAAGGGAGGATGCAAGCAGAATCCCCACTAGTCCTTGAAGATCCTATGGGCGGGGCCACCGCCAGGCTGGTACAGTGACACATCGCAGAAAACCGCGGAACTCCTGGAAAAGGAGGTGTGACAGAGGACATGCTTTTCTATCCTCCTCTCCCCTGTCACACCCTCACTGCCCAGTCCAAGCACCTTCACATGGGTGGGAGCACACCCCCAAAGAGGTCCAGCATTGCACCCACAGTTTTCCCATGGCACAGTGAGGAGGTCCATGGGAGGAGCCCCATTGGTCCCACAGACTGGTTTTTCTATGTAGGCGATTGAATTCTCGCTAGTAGATAAATTAAGGAATTTTATTTGTAAGATATTGATATTTATAGAATTGATCGTTTTGTATATCCATCCCAGTATTTCTGAAACAAATTGCTCAAATATCTTATATTTCATTGCTATGCCAGCAAACTTCTCATATGTGTAGGTCCAAGTCAAAAAAGATTCTGCATAACTGCTGACAAATGTCACTTTTCTGTTTTCATCCAAAGTCCACATTTTCCCACAATCCAGCCTTCTGGAGACTCAGTAGTAGATCTGTGAGCTTCATGCCTCTTAGGCAAAGTAATTATACAGCTTGTTTTAGACATACAGTAAAGGATACTGACGAATGTAAGGGCTGGCTAACACATTAAGCAGAGTGCTGGTGTAGGGTAAGCACTGGACTGCTAGCTGCAAGTTTGTTAGTTCAAATCCACCAGCTGCTGCTCAGAAACCCAATAAAGAGTCACTTTGGGATGGAATTGACTTGATGTCACTTAACAACAACAATGACATGTGAACTCAGTCGATTGTAGAAACACATTCTTCTCTATTATCTCTCACGCAAGCTACTAAGGCTGAAACTTGGCAAGAGTAGACATAAACAAAGTTTATCCTTGTATAGAATTTAAAAGTCACTGTAAATATTAGGTGGTACTATATTTTTATTGTGAACAACAGCAATTCAATACGCCAAAATATGTTGTGAATTTTAGTATCTGTGCTTGACTGTTATTCTGAACTAGTGTCGAAGGCACATTTACAATTGTTATCATTTGATTATTTTAACATGTAAGACATTTGATGGAGTGAGATGCAAAAGTTTTTTTTAAAACAATTCAGTTGATTTAAGATTACATCGTCCCTTAAATCATTCCTTTATTTAAAGCAATAAAACATTGATTTATTGGTAGATAACTCAGCCTCTCAAGTGCATTGATGCCATAAACTACTGAACTCTGACATGTGTCTAGAAAAAAATATTGAATAAAAAAGGTAAAAGGTTTACTGGAAACGACTGCTTATTTATAGTCAAGGGAAACATGCATTTTGTACTTTCCGTTTTCTGTTTTTCCAGGATAAAATATTTAGTGTAAACTACATTCTTCAAGTGCTAGAGCTACAATGGCTAAAATGGCTCAGAATTCAAATACTTCAGGGCATCTTTAAAAGAAATCCTTTGGTGTAGCTTTTCTCCCTGTTTTAAAGATTATGCTTATGAAGGTCAAAAGTAACAATGAATGAGCAAATAAGTTAAGGAAAAGGAATTGCCTATTTATATGAAGACTAAAAATTGCTGATATGTTCTCCTCCTACACAATGAATACATACAATTGTGTTCATGAATGCGTTCTTTCTTCTTATCTGAATTGGAGCAGTGTCTAAAATCAAATAAGGGGGCATATTTGTTAGCAGGTGATAAAATGTAAGTACATGTGCTTGACAAATCTCTTCACTTGTACAATTTACAACCCGGGATGAGAGACAGAGCAATGATTGGACTGCTTGGCAAGGAGAGTATGAGATGAGAATAAATTAGCCCCAAATGAAATACAGATAGAGATGCATTCAAGAATGAATGAGCAGAAGCGGGAGGCCAATGCCTCCAGGGATAGTGCTGATTCCATGCCCTGCTTTACAACATAAGCAGCACTTAGATCTGTACTACGCTCACAGGCTTCTTGTGATCCAGGTTTACCCACTATCGGAAAATAGAGTGTTCTTATGAAATCTTTCATAAATCAAAATGGTGTAAAGCAAAGACATAATTAGCATTAATTTATAGGGAAAAGTGTTTGAGCACTCTCAGACACAAAAGAATAACATATGACTTCATACCAAATAGCCTTAAAACCCCTAAACTGACACTTACATATAGCGCTCATAGTCACAGTTCAAAGGTACGGCAGCTTGATGCAGAGATGCTGAATGTGTTTTCAGGGAAGGAGCATGGAAACATCACTTTTGCTGCCTCTTGAAGAACTTCTTTCAAAATAAACACAAAACACTGTTGTTGTTAAGAGCTGTTGAGTTGGTTCCAAGTTAGAGCAACCCTGTATGGAGCTTCCAAGCAGTGGCTAGTGGGTTTAAACCACCAACCTTGTGGTTAACAGACCAGAGCTTTTCCTATAGTATGACATCCAGCCTTTCCTCTTGTATTTTTTTCATAAAAGTGAAAATCTTTTCTGGATCTCTTTGGGTTATGGAAAATAAGTACTAATGAAGGTCTTGAGTAAAAGTGAAATGATATAAAGCAAACTATGGAAAAGAGGGGGTACCTGCAGCCAGCAAAGGTATATGGAAGCAATTATCCCAGTCCTGCCACTGAAGATCCCCATGGCTTTTAACTATACATACATAGGCTGAGGAAAGTAAATTAATGTTTGTACTGACTCCTAGCGACATTATGCACAACAAAACAAAACACTGTGTGGTCCTACACCAACTTCTCACTAGTTGCTATGCTGTGTGACACCATCTCATTCAGAGTCTTCCTCTTTTTCGCTAATCCTCCATTTTACCATGCATGTGATGTCCTTCTCCAGGAACTGGTCACTCCTGATAATTATGGCCAAAATGCAATAGATGTAGTCTGGCCGTTCTTGCTTCTAAAAAGCATCATGGCTGAACTTCTTCCAACACAGATTTCTTTGTTCTTCTGGCAATCAATCATACTTTTAATATTCTTCACTAAAGCCATATCTCAAGAACATCAATCCTTTTATGTTTGTCTTTATTCACTGTCTAACTACCACATGCATATGAGGTCATTGAAGATATCGTGGCTTGGGTCAAGAGTATCTTAGTCCCCAGACTGATGTCTTTGCTCTAGAACACTTTAAAGAGGTCTCGTGCAGCAGATTTGCCCAATGCAATTCATCATTTGATTTCTTGACTGCTGCTTCCATGAGTGTTGATCGTGGAAGCAAGCAAAATTGAGTTTTTGACCACTTCGATCTTTTCTCCATTTATATGTATGTTATTTATTGGTCCAGTGGGGAGGATATTTGGTTTTTGTTTTTTTACATTGAGGTGCAAACCATACTGAAGGCTGTGGTCTTTGATCTTCATCAGTATTTCAAGTCCTCTTCCCTTCCCTTCCAGTCAGCAAGGTTGCACATCTGCATATTGCAGGTTGTTAATGAGTCTTACATCATCCAGATGCCACATTCTTATTCATACAGTCCAGCTTTATAAATCATTTGTTCACATACAAATTGAATAAGTATGGTGAAATAATACAATAATTACTAACTTAAAACCATTCAGTGTACCCTTGTTCCATTCAAAAAATGCCTCTTGGTCTATGTACAGGTTTCTCATGAGCACAATTAAGTGTTCCAGAATATTAATTCTCCAAAACATTGACCATAGCTTGTCATGAACCACATATTCAAAGGGCTTTGCTTAGTCAGTAATACATAGGTAAACGTTTTTCTGGTAGTCTCTGCTTTCAGCCACGATCCATCGGACATTAGCATGATATTCCTCATTCCATGGCCTCGTTTGAGTCTGGCTTAAAATTCTAGACAGGTGCTTTTGAATTATCCTTAGCAAAATTTTACTTGTATGTGATAGGGACATTGTCTGATGATTTTTGTATTGTGTTAGATTATCTCTCTTTGGTGGCGGTTTTGTGCCATGAAGTTAGTTCCAACTCATAGTGACCCTGCACAAGGTTTCCGAGGCTGTAAATCTTTACAGGAGCAGAAAGCCTCACCTTTCTCCCATGGAACAGCTGGTAGTTTCAAACTTCTGACCTTGCGGTTCGCAGCCCGATTCGTAACCACTCCGCTACCAGAGTGCCTTTACCTCTCTTTGGAATGGGCACAAAAATGGATCTCTTCCAGTTAGTTGGACAGGTATCTGTCTTCCAAATTTCTGGTCATAGATAAGTGAGTGCCTCCAGTACCGCATCAAGTTATTGAAATATTTCAATTTGTATTCCATAAATTACCAGAGCTTTTTTTGCCAATGCCTTCAGTTCACCTTGAACTTCTGTATCAGTATCGTTGGCTTTTGATCATATGCTGCCTATTGAAATGGTTAAACATCAACCATTTCTTTTTGATACAATGACTGTATGTATTCCTTCCATTTTCTTCTAATCCTTTCTGCCTCATGAAATATTTTGCCTATAAAACCTTCCAATATTGCAAGTTGTGTTGTCAGGTGCCATCGAGTCGGAACCGACTCATAGCGACCCCATGCACAGCAGAACGAAACAATGTCTAATCCTGGGCCAACCTCACTACCGCTGCCACACTTGACGCCATCAACGATGACACCTGGCCAATCCATCTCATTAGGGGTCTCCCTCTTTTTCTCTGACCCTCCACCTTACCCAGCATGACATCCTTCTCCAGAGACTGTTCCCTCCTGACAATATGTCCAAAGTATGAGAGACAGAGCTTAGCCATCCTGGCCTCCAAGGAGCACTTTGGCTGCACTTCTTCCAAAACAGATCTATTGGTTCTTTTGGCAGTCCATGGCACTTTCAGTATTCTCCTCCAACACCACAACTCAAAGACATCAATTATTCTATGATCTTCCTTATTCACTGTCCAGCTTTTGCATCCATATGAGGTTATCCATAGCCCTCTGAATCACAGCAACTCAAGTACTGCAAGTAGAGGTTTCATTTTTTTTCCCTTCATTTCCTTTATCTTGAGAGATGCTGAGCATGTTCTTCGTTTTTGGTTTCCTAATTCCAGGTTTTTGCACATTTCAATATAATTCTTGACTTTGTTTTCTCATCTTTCAATTTCTCATACTATGATGGCTTGTGTGTTGCTGTGATTCTGAAATTTATGTCATGCATATTTTATACACAAGCATGGTCAACCATGGTGGACAGGTTTCAGCTGGGCTTGCAGACTAAGGCAGACTAGAAAGAAGGAGAGATGAACTACTTCCCAATAGTTAGTCACTGTAAGTCTTGTGAAGAGCTGTGAAACACTGTCAGATAACAAAATACCAGAAATGCTACATACTGAAACACGATGAAGAGCACCAGAATATTGTTATATATAGTACCAAAGCTGAGCCACTCAAGTTGAAAACACTGAAAATATGACTGTGAACAAGCTGCCTTCTCAATGTAGAATTGATCATGATGATTCAAATAGAGTAAAACTTCTGGTGCTTCATTAGCTGATGGGACACAACTCAAAATGAAGAGAAACAGCTGTAGATATCCATTAATGATCTGAACATGGAATGCACAAAGCATGAATCCAGGAAAACCAGAATTTGTAAACAATGAAATGGAACTTATAAACATTGATATCCTAGTTATTAGTGAAATTAACTGCATTGGTTTTTGCCATTTTGAACCTGACAATCACATGGCTTACTATGCAGAGAATGAAATATTGAAGAGGAATAGGGTCGCATTCATCATCACAAAAAATGTTCAAGTTATATCTTGAGTAAACTGTACATAGACCAAGAGGCAGTTGTTTGAATAGAACAAGGGAACACTGAGTGGTTTCAAATAACTAAAGGTGTATGTTACAGTTGTATTCTTTCACACATACTTATTCAACCTGTATGCTGAGCAAATAATATGAAAAGCTGGGTTATATGAAGAAAAACATGGCGTCAGGATTGGAGGAAGACTCATCTTGCTGGATGAATGTGAAGAGGACTTAAAATACTTACTGATGAAGATCAAAGACCA
>NW_006408539.1:25994195-26011684 GCF_000296735.1 Chrysochloris asiatica
ATGCAGATTGGCACAGTGACAGCAGTGATGAAATCAGGTGTAGCAACGATTGTGAAGTTGGCCTAGAACCAGGCAGGGTTTTCATCTATTGCACATAAGGTTGTTAAGAGTCTGTACCTAACAACAACATACACATGGCCCTCACCAGATGGAATACACAGAATTGAAATCGACTCTATCTGTGGAAAGATGTTAGAGAAGCTCCATATCATCAGGTAAAACAAGGCCATGGACAGACTGTGGAACAAATCATCTACTCTCATATAAGAGTTTAGGTGGAAGATAAAACTAGTTAAAACAAGTCCACGATAGCCAAAATATGACCTTGAGTTAATCTTACCTGAATTTTGAGATCATCTCAAGAATAAGTATGATGAAATAGACAATAATGACCAAAGTCCACAAGAATTATGGATGACATCAAGAGCATCACACAGGCAGAAAGCAAAAGGTAATTATGATGATAAGAAAAAAGGGAAAGACTAAACCGGATGTCAGAAGAGACCAAAACTTCCTTTCCAACATAGAGATGCTAAAGCAAATGGAAGAAATGAGGAGGTAAAAGAACTGAATAGAGAATTTCAAAAGGCACCTAGAGAAGACAAAGTCAAATATTACAATGAAACATTACATGTACACAAGGGCTACAAGTTGCTGCTAGAGTAAAGTCTAATTTAAGTATTATCCTAAAATATAGTTGAGGGAAAGTCTTCCCAGTAAACAGATTCAAACAGCGTGCATACATATCTTTTTCATTGGCCAAGGGTGAATGGCTTGGATGGTAAGCCAGTGGATAGAAAGGTATAAGGTTAGAATACTGAGGACAAGGAAGACTGGGAATGCGGAATATGCATTGACCTATGGTTTGGGACACAGGTGTTACAACCTTTTTCCAGCATGATGGCAACCACTGTATCATATCTATAACAAAAGAGCACAAAGTAATTAAAGAAGCCAGATGACTCGACCAGTAAATATGTCAGTAGACAGAGCTCTGTGTAATGCTGTCTCTACCAAAATCGCTACTTGGTTATTTAACATTTTGGCCACCCATAGTACAGCCTAGAGTCCTGGCACCATAGGATAAACACTTGACCTGGAAGTTGGTTTGAAACGCAAGATTGGCAGTTCAAACTCACCAACTGCTCATTGGAAACCCTATGCAGGGTCGCTGTGAGTCTGAACAGACTCAACCTTAATGACACTTAATCACAACAACAACAACAACAACAACAACAATAGTACAAGCTTGAAGTGCAATGGTGCTGTGGGATGAACACTGGCCAAAGAACCAGAAAGCCAATGGTTCAAGCCCACAGCTGCTACTGGGGAGAGAAATAAGGCTCTGTTGTTGTTAAGTGTAGTCTAATAAGTTCCAAGGAGTCCTCGTGTGGTGCTGTGGGTTAATGAGCTGTACTGAAAAGTCAGTTTGATCTGCAAGGTAGGCAGTTCAAGCTCACCAGCTGCTCCTCCGAAACTCTATACAGAGTTGCTATGGGTCAGAACCGACTCAATGATATTTAACAACAATAACAACTAGTTCTGACTCATAGTGACCCAGTATAGGGTTTTCTAGGAGCAGCTGGTGAGCTTGATCCGCTGACCTGGTACTTCAATCTGACCTTGAGGTGGCCTGCTTATCATGTGGCATCACATGCTTCTGCAAAGATATACAGGAGATGCTATATGTGGTCCCTGTGAGTTGGAACTGATGAGAAGGCACTTAACGGTACAGACTTGAGCTTTCAACTCTCACAGTAATGTAATGTTTTCTCTACTAGTTTGCTAAGGACCCCAGGTAGCTGAGTGGGTTGACAGCTGGGCTGCTAACTGCAAGGTCAGCAGTTTGAATCTACCAAAAGCTTCACAGGAGAAAGATGAGCCTTCTGCTCCTGTAATGATTTCCAGGCTCGGAAACCCTCCACAGTGAGACTCTGAGTCAGAACCAACTTGAAGGCACATGACCACCACCACTACCAGTTTATCCAGAATAATCAAAGGAAACTGACTCTACACAAACTCAGAGGTCCTGTTATGGTGGCTTTCTGTGGGATGAGACACTGGACAGCAAGGTCAGTTTGAACTACAAGGTTGGTAGTTCAAATTCACCAACCACTCCTCAGAAACCTCAGACACAGGGTCGCTATGAGTTGGATGACTCGAAGGCACTTAAAAACAACCAGCAGCAGTTCGAACAGCAGAGCCATATGGAGCTACAAAGTACTGATGGGAAATTTCCAGTGAAATTTTTGAGCTATGAATTGGAAGAAACTTATGACTCTGTGTTTTCAATAATAAATGTATATTACATGTTATATTTCAATTAAATTTTTTTTAAATTAAGATATCATGACCATCTAATTGTGGTGATGTGGGTTAATGCGCCAGACTGCAAAGCTGTTTGAACTGCAAGGTGGGTGGTTTAAGATCACCAGCTACTCCTAGGAAACCGTATACAGGGTCGCTATGGGTCAAAATCTACTCTATGGCACTAAACAACAACAACAATCAATACCCAGAAAATCAGAAAGCTTTTATTTCCAACACTTTGACATTTGAATTGGTGCTTGTCACTTTACAGTGTGCGGGGGAGGAGAATACCAAATGATATCTACACTAGAGAATGACAATTATTTAATTGATTAAGGCTTTCATTAAATGTTTTGTAGAAAATATTATAATTAATTAGTTTAAAATCAACTTTAATCATACATTTCAGAATTAGAGACTATAGATATATATACCATTACTTACAGCTGTTATTGTTAAGGACTGTCGAGTCAGTTCTGACTCATAGCGACCCTGTATAGGGTTTCTGAGGAGCGAACTACTAACCTTGCAGAACAAACCGACTTTGCAGTTCGGCACATGAACCCATAGTGCCACACCAGTGAGAACTGTTAAATGAAAGGTATGATAGTTAGCATTTTTTTTAATATAAATTTATTATCTTTTGCTACAGACATTAGCCTATTTTCATGTCTTCCATGTCAAATGGAAATATAGTAATAATTATAACACTTCTGTTATAAATGAAGTCATTGACAAGTAGTCCTTTGTCTAGGGATCATAAGGTCACACACCCCACTCCCAAATCACAGGAAATGTGATTAAGCTATTCTTTAGAAGGTATCCTTTTTTTATGTTCACCCCTTCATCTTCCTTAATCTTATGCATCAAAACAGGATTCAGTGGGTGTTAAATAACTGAACTGTACTTGTGCCATGACCAACTGGCTCACTGTGAGTCTGAGTGTTTGACGTCACTCTTGTTGTTGTTGTTAAGTGTCACTGAGTCAGTTAGGACTCATAGCAACCCTGCACAGGGTTTCAGAGGAGCAACAACTGAGCTTGAACTGCCTACCATAAGGTTCCAACTGACCTTGTGATCTAGTGTTTATACTACATCAGGACTCCATTTGGCCTCACTGAGTCAGTTCCAACCCATAGCAATGCTATATAGGGTTTCCTAGGAGTGGCTGGTAAGCTTGAACCGCTGGCCTAGTGGTTCAAATCGACTTCGTAGTCCAGCGATTAACCCACAGTACCACACCAGGTCTCTAGTGTTGTTACTGTTGTTAACTGCTGTAAAGTCGGTTCTGACCCATAGCAACCATGTATCAGGTTTCCAAGGAGCAACTGGTGAGCTTAAACTTCCGACCTTGCATTTCAAACTGACTTTGCAGTCCAGCGCATTAACCCACAGAGCCACACCAGGACTCCAGAGCTCCATTAGTTTCTATTTATTAAATGAATTAGTTTTTCTTATAAAATCGTTGCTCTTGGTAGTGACAGTGAGTTGATTCTATCTCATAGCTGCCCCATGTGACAATGTGACAGAGTAGAGCTGCCCTACAGGATTTCCTAGAATGGAATCTTATTGGACTCAGATAGGGAAGTCTTACAACACAGAATTTGTTTGTTCTTCCTATAGTCTTTGGTACTTTTAATATTCTCCTCCAGTACCACAACTCAAATACATTAATTCTTCTATGGTCTTCCTTATTCATTGACCAACTTTTCACTGGCATATGAGGCTATTGAATGTACAATGTCTTGGGTCAGGCATACGTTAGTCCTCAAACTGGTCTTGAACACTTTAAAGAGGTCTTGTGCAGCAGATTTGCCTAATGCAATACGTCGTTTGATTTCTTCACTGCTGCTTCCATGAGTGTTGATGGTTGAACTGAGTAAAATGAAGTAAGTGTTTGACAACTTCAATGTTTTCTCCATTTATCTTGATGCTATATACTGGTCCTATAGTGAGGATTTTTGTTTTCTTTACATTGAGGTGTAACCCTTACAGAAGGCTATGATCTTTAATACTCATCAGTAAGTATTTTAAGCCATATTCACTTTCAGCAAGCAAGATTGTGTCATCTGCACATTGCATGTTCATGAATCTTCCTCCAATCTTGATGCTAAATTCTTCTTCATATAATCCAGTTTTTTAGATTATGTGCTCAGCATACAGATTGAATAAGTATGGTAAAAGAATACAACCCTGATGCACACCTTTCCTAATTGTAAACCATTCTGTGTCCCCTTGTTCTGTTTCAATGACTGCTTCATGGTCTATGTATAGGTTCCTCAAGAGCACAATTAAGTGTTCCAGCATGCTCATTCTCCACAATATTGTCCATAGCTTATCATGATCCACACAATTGAAAGCCTTTGCATAGTCAATAAAGCAGAGGTAAACAACCTTTTATTATTATTTATCAGATCTTCCAGCCAAGATCCGATGTCAGCAATGACATCCCCCTTCCATATGATCATCTGAGTCTAGCTTGAACCTCTGGCAGTTCCTTGGCAATGTACAGTTGCAGCCATTTTTTTTTTTTTTTTTAATGCCTCATAACCCTGCTTAGGGTTTTCTAAGGTGCAGCTTGTGTATTTGAACTATCAATCTCATGGTTCACAATCCAGTGCTTATCCTACAGTGCCATACTAGGAGTCTTATTCTTACCCTGTTCTTGTTGTTGTTAAGTGTCGTTGAGTCAGTTCCAACTCATAGAGACCTTGTATATGGCTTCTAAGGAGCAGGTGATGAGTTTGAACCACCAACCTTGTGGTTCAAACCAACTCTGCAGTCCAGTGCATGAACACACAGCACCACACCAGGACTCCCATCCTTAATAACCTAGAGACGACCAGATTTGTTAAGGCTGGATGGTTCTTAAGGATGCTATATTCAGAACTTCAGAAAGTAATGTGCCTAGTATTATGATGCTCCTGATGCAGGCAATGGATGGATAAATTCCCAAAGTGATAACTGAAAAAAAGTTGAAAAAACAGTTACTGGCAGAGTTTGAAGAGGGCTAGTGTAAACAATATTGTTGTTGAGTGCCATCAAGTCAGTTCCAACTCATAGCGACACTGTATAGGGTTTCAGAGGAGCGGTGGGTGAGTTTGAACCTTCAACTTGTGGTTCAAATGGACCTTGTGGGCTACTGTTTATTCTAGAGCACCACACCAGGACTGTAGAGTCAGTGAAGCACTCAGGAACTAGGACAGAAAGAGAACCCTCGGTATGCTTTGCTCTAAAGGGGCATGGTCAAGTGGCAGCAGAACTCATGGAACGCTGTAGTAAACAGACAGGAACCTCCAGATGGCCTTTAGTAGAAAGATGTGGTGATGGTGGTGGTGTGCTGTGGAGTCAGTTCTGACTCATAGTGACCCTGCATAGGGTTTCCGAGGTTGTAAATCTTTATGGGAGCAGAAAGCCTCATCTTTCTCCTGTGGATCAGCTGGTAGTTTCAAACTGCTGACCTTGAAGTTAACAGCCTGACTCATAACCACTACATTACCAGCTCCTTGGTAGAAAGATGTAGTCATAATCAAAACTGATTTCCAACTGACAGGAAGAAGAAGGGAATTAAAAACACAAACTTCACCCTCCCCACTCTATTGAATGTTCCTCCCATTGACTGAAAAGTCATGTATTAACCTGTATTTTCTAGAGATAGGTGAAAAAGAACATTTGTATGAAAGAATATTTTGCCAAACTCACTAATCATCATGAACTCTCTGAAAAGAACATAAATTGCTCTCGATGATTTACTAATCATTTTACAAAGACAGTGATGGTTATAATATGCTAAAATATTTTGAGATTGGCATTACTCATTTTGAATCCTCAGGAAATACAAAATTACCTATTTCCTATAGATGCATAAAAAATGATTTATTCGTTTCTTGGAGTGTTCATTTCCTGCTTTTTGTACCAGAGATTAAGTGCTCTTTCCAGTATATTGAACTCAAGAAACTTGCAAAATTTGGAAGGTACTCATATAAAGGATTAAAAGGAGCATTAAAAAAAAAAAGGTAAAGAACCATTTCAAGCCAACAATCCTTTCACTGTTAACAGAATTTTTGCATGTTGTAAAAGGATATCCATGTAAAGGGGTGGAATTTTACAGGCAGATGTTTTATAGGCAGCCTTGTGCATTCCAAATACTATGAACACCCGTGTGCTTGTCAAATAGAGTAGGTATGTCTTTTAGTTTTAATCTACCCCACAAGGCGATCTTGAAGAAAGGTCTGTTTTATGTGTTTGTCATGCATCCTCTTGACATTTTAGGAGTGATGCATTGTATGTTTTGAACAAGAGAACTTAATACTCTCTGTGATAGGTACCGAGCATCAGAATGTCAATTACCAGCAATCTAGAAAACACAGATTGTAACAATATATTGGCAAAAAAAAAAAGAGAGATATAAAATACAAAGATGCTTTTCAATTTAAAATGTTCTCTAATTCCATTTTCTTCCCTGTTTTCTGAAAATCTTAAATTATATGTTTTTGAGATAGCAAGTTATCTCTTAAGCCAAGGTCTACAGTTTTTATACAGGAATTCAATACTTCTACATGCAAAGTAATGCCAAATAGCATCACAGCTTAAATAATTCCTCATGTAAACATAAAATATTCCAAAGAACAAACAAGTGTTTTATTAAAACAGTGAACTTTTTTTCAACACAAGATTATTATTTCCTATTAAATTTGAATAAGACGTTAAGGTTTTGCTTCAATGTTAGGAAAATTAAGAATGAAATTATAGAACTGTAGCAATTTATCAATTTGATTGCAAAATAGCAATGTTATGCTTACTGTAAGGAAAGGGTACATTCTTTATAGCGTACTAATTTATCAGAAGAAAGGTGTATTTTCATCTCTGACTTCAGGGAATATATCAGCAATAAATAGCCCTATAGATGGGATAAAAGTGATGCCCTAAGAAATGGAGTCCTGGTATGGTGCTGGGTGTTAATGTGCTGGGCTGCAAAGTCAGTTTGAACTGCAAGATTGGTGGTTCAAGCTCACCAACTGCTCCTCAGAAACCATATACAAGGTTGCTATGGGTCAGAACCAACTCGACAGCACTCAACAACAACAAAAATGATGTTAGGTGCCATTGAGTTGGTTCTGATTCACAGTGACTCTACGTAGGGTTTTGGAGGAGCAGCTGGTGTGTCCTAACTGCTAGCCTGTGGTTTTCAGTAGAGCTGATCCTCCAGCACTTCACCAGGGGTCCAGGACTTTAACAGCGGTCCTCACAGATCAGCAGTGTCTCACACCATGTTGACTGCTGCATCCTTCAGAATTGGTAAAATGTACATTTTTAGTTTTTACAACTTCTATTTCCTAAAGATTTGTGAGTACAAGTATATATACTGTGACAAGCATAAATTCAAATAAATATTCATCATCATTGTTTTAGGCTTCATTTATAGTAAACATAGTTTTAAAAATTTATGTCCTTTCAAAACAACTGTAGGTCATTTATAAGACTGTAAGGGTAGATAAATGCTGTTGTTATTTTTAGGGGCCATAGTTGGTACCTCACAGTGATCCGATGCACAACAGAACCAAGCACTGCCTGGTCCTGCACCAAGCTCACAATCCTCGCTATGCTTGAGCCCAATGTTGCTGCCACTGTGCTAATCCATCTTGTTGAGGGTCTTCCTCTTTTTCGCTAAACCACCACTTAACTAAACATGATGCTCATCTCCAGGGACTGGGCCCTTCTGATAATATGTCCTATGTATGAGAGACAAAGTCCGGATTTTCTGTCTTCTAAGGAGTATTCTGGGTGTACTTCCTACACAGATTGGTTTGTTATATTGATGGCTCATGGAACTTTCAATATTCTCCTCCAACACCACAACTCAAATGCTTCAATTCTTCTACGGTCTTCCTTATTCACTGTCCAACTTTCACATGCATATGAGGTTATTGAAAATGCCATGGCTTGGGTCAGGAGTACCTTACTCCTCAAATTGGCATTATTTCTCTTTAATACTTTGAAGAGGTCTTGTGCAGCCAATTTGTCTAATGCAATACTTCATTTGATTTCTTGACTGCTGTTTCCATGAATGCTGATGACTAATTTGAGCAAACTGGAGTTTTTTAATCTGTTCTTCATTTATCTTGATGTTATTTATTGGTCCAGAGGTGAGGATGTTTATTTGTTCGATTATTGAGGTGCAACCCATATTGAAGGTTGTGGTCTTTGATCTTCATCAGCAAGTATTTTAACTGCTCTTTGTTTTCAACAAGCTAGGTTGTATCATTTGCATGTCATACATTGTTCTTTTCAATCCTGATGCCACATTTTTCTTCATATAATCCAGTTTCTCAAGCTATTTGTTTAGCATGCTGTTTTACTCAGTATGGTGAAAGAATGCAACCCTGGTGCACCTCTTTCCTAATTTAAAACCATCCAGTGATTAACGTATTCTGCTTGAACAAGTGCCTCTTGATCTACATATAGGTTCCTCATGAGCACAATAAAGTGTCTCTGCATATTCATTCTCCACAATTTTGTTCATAGTTTGTCCTGATCCACTTGGTTGAAAGCCTTTGTATAGCCAATAAAGTATGGCTAAACCACTTTTTGATCTTCTCTGCTTTCAGCCAAGATCCATATGACATTAATAATAATGATATCCCTCACTGCACATCCTTGTCGGAATCTAGCTTGAATCTCTGGCTGTTCCTTGTCAATGTACTCTTACAGCTGATTTTGGATTATCTTTAGCAATATTTTCCTTGCATGTGACATTAATAATATTGTCTGATAATTTCCACATTCTGTTAAGTCACTGTTCTTTGGAATGGTACACATACTTGGATCTCTCCCAATTAGTTGGCCAGGTAGTTATCTTCCAAATTTCTTTACAAATATTAGTGAGTGTCTCCAGTGTCTCATCGGTTTGTTAAAAGATTTCAATTTGTATTCCATTCAACACCCTTCTTCATAGTTAATGCCTTCAGTGCACCTTTGACATCTTCATTCAATATTATTGGCTCTTGGTCATATGCTACCTCTTAAAAGGGGTGAACAGCAACCATTTATTTTGATACAGTGACTCTGTGTTTTCCTTCCATCTTCTTTTGCTACTTCTGCATTGAACAATATTTTGTCCATAGAATCCTTCAATCTTGTAAGTCGAGGTTTGATTTCTTTTCTCCAGTCCCATTAGCTTGAGAAATGCTGAGTGTGTCCTTCATGTTTGGTTTTCTAACTCCTGGTCTTTATACATTTGTTGTAATATTTGACTTTGTCTTCTTGAGATGCCTTTTGAAATTGTTTATTCAGGTCTTTTACTTCCTCATTTCTTCCATTTGCTTTAGCATCTCTATGTTTGAGAGCAGATCAGAGTCTCTTCTGACATCCATTTTGGACTTTTTCTTCTTTCTTGTCTTCATAATGACCTTTTGCTTTCTTCCTGTATGATGTTCTTGAAGTCATCCCATAACTTTTCTGGTCTTCAGTCTTTAGTGTCTAATGCATCAAATCTGTTCTAGAGATAATCTGTAAATTCAGGTGGGATAAAGCATCAAAAGAACATGGAAGGAATACACAGAGTCCCTGTAACAAAAGGAAATGGCTGATGTTCAACTGTTTCAAGAGGTAGCATAAGATGAAGAGCCAATGACATACTGAAGGAGGAAGTCCAAGGTACATTGAAGAAATTGGCAAAGAACAAGGCATCAGGAATTGATGAAATAAAAATTGAAAACTTTCAAGAAAGTGAGGTGGCACAGAAGGCACCCACTGATCTATGCCGAAAATTTGGAAGACAGCTATCTGGACAACTGATTGGAAGAGATGGTTATTTGTGCATCTTCCAAAGAGATGACTCAATGGAATGTGGAAATCATCGAGCAACCTCTTTTATATCCCATGAGAGTAAAGTTTTTCGAAAGGTAATACAGAAATGGCGGTAAGCATACATTGACAAAGAACTTATAGAGGTTCAAGCCAGATTCAGAAGAAGCCGTAGAATGAAGGATATGATTGCTGATGTCTGATGGATTTTGGCTGAAAGCAGAGATTTTGCAAAAGATGTTTACCTGTGCTTTATTGACTACAAAAAGACTTTCAATTGGGTGGACAACATTGAGAAATATGGGTATTCTGGAACATTTAATTGTGCTCATGAGGAATCCGTGCATGGACCAAGAGATAGTTGGTCGAACAGAACATGGGAACACTGATTGGTTTAAAATTAAGAAAGATGTGCAACAGGGTTGCATTCTTTCACCATACTTATTCAACCTGTATGCTGAACAAATAACCTGAGAAGCTGGGTTCTATGAAGAAAAAAACATGTCATCAGGATTGGAGGAAGACTCATTAACAACCAGTACTGTGCAGATGATACAACCTTGCTTTCTGAAAGTGAAGAGGACTTAAAATATTTACTTGTGAAGATCAAAGGCACAGCCTTCGGTATGGATTACCGAAGAAAACAAAAATCCTCACCACTGGACCAATAAACAACATTTTTATCAATGGATAAAAGATTGAAGTTGTCAAGGACTTCATTCTTCTTGGATCAACTATCAACACTCATGGAAACAACAGTCAAGAAATCAAACATCATATTGCTTTAGGAAAATCTGCTGCACAAGACCTTTTTTTTAAATTGTTGAAGAACAAAGATGTCAGCTTGAAGACTGAGGTGCACCTGACCAAAGGCATGATATTTTCAATAACCTCATATGCATGTGAAAGCTGGACAGTGAATAAGGAAGACCATAGAAGAATTGATGCTTTTGAGTTATGGTGTTGGAGGAGAATATTGAGAGTATCATGGTCTGCCAAAAGAACCAACAGATCTGTGTTGAAAGAAGTGCAGCCAGAGTGCTTCTTGGAGTCCAGGATGACGAAACTTCGTATCTCATACTTCGGACATATTGTCAGGAGGGACCAGTCGTGGAGAAGGATATAGTGCGTGATATGGTGGAGGGTCAGAGAAAAAAAGGAAGATCCCCAGAGAGAAGGATTGGCAAAGTGGCAGCATCAGTGGGCTCAAGCGTGGCAACAATTGTGAGCTTGGTCCAGGATCGGGCAATGTTTTGTTCTGTTGTGCATAGGGTCGCTGTGAGTCGGTACCGAGTAGATGGCACCTAGCAACTACAACAAGGACTGTTCAAGGTCATTATTTGGCTATTGTGGACTTGTTTTAATTTTATTTAGTATCAGTTCCACTTGCAAATGCGCAATTGATCATGGCTCCAGTCTGCCCCTAGCCTTGTTTTGACTGATGATATGGAGATTTTCTAAGGTGTATTTTTACTGATGATATGGAGGCACTTTTCTACGGGGTCTTTCCACAGATGGAGTCAATTTGATTTCTGTGTATTCCATCTGGTGAGGTCCATGTGTATAGTTGTCTTTTATGTTGTTTAACAAAACTAATTTCAATGAACAAGTCTTGATAAACTTTATCATGCCATCTCCAACATAGTGTATGTCATTGATGTCATACAGTGTCAAATTCATCAAAAGATCTATCTTGAAGTACAACACCTCTGTCTGTGATAGGATAGTATCCAAATGTCTAAAAGAAATATCAGTTAATTAACTCTTATTCAAATTTACTCACAATCACTAATGCTACAATGATGAAATTGGTGACTTCTATCAACTTATTCAGTCTGAAATAGATCAGACATGCAATCATAATGTGCTGACAATTACTGGTGATTGGAATACAAAGAAGATTGATAGATAAACACATATGAATATAAAAATAGACATAAATATATGTGAAAACACACATACATTTCCTCTCAGGGAGAGAAGTTGAGAGATTAGAGGCATGTGGAGATGTAAACATGTGGGCATGGACAGGAAAGTAAGCTAGATAAACCATTCAGTTTTGTAGCTTGAGGTTTGTAGGAATCTCTGAGATACACATTATCAGAAAACCATGTATTATATTACATATATAAAATTTAATATTTATGAAGTATCTACAGTAGACACTTTAATGTCATGATTAATATGTGAAACTGCTCATTACAGATTATTAAGTAATCACAAATAAGTTCATGTTTACCTTGCTGACTGTGTACTCCATCCCAGCTATTAGTTTTAAATTTGAAGAGGCTTTTGTTCTGTAGAAAGTTACTATGAATATGGGAGAGAGACAGATGCCAGCCATACCCAGAAGCAGGTTGTGATAAAAATGTGATGAAAACATGTGAAATTGGTCACTACAGATTAGGAAGCAAGCACAAATAAACCTGTGCTTACCTTGATTTTTGAGTAATTAAACAGTGTCTACCATACAGAAAACTGATAAAAAAGAGACAACTTTCACATTAGTATGTGATTTTGGGTCTCCCAGAAGTGGAGTCTGAGCTACTGAAGGGATTATCTACAATGGTCCAAAGGACTCAGGTAGCATGAAGAAGAAGGATGCAGGGATAGCACAATAGTAGCAGTCACTACTGTCTGGCTGGAGTTTCATCCTGTGTCAAAGCTCTGAGAATTATCTAAACTAGAAGTCTCTGGATTGTCTCCCTACTGAGATAGGAGCAGGAGTTTGGGGCATTTATCCTCCACCTTCCCAGAGTTGTCACCGGAGGGCAGCTCTGGGGATGGGTTAGCTCCCTGATACCTCAGCCTCTCATAATGAATGCAGGTCCTAACTGGTGCATGTGGGCAACACAACTTCATGAGAGTTACCAGAAGGCAGAGACTGAACCTGAGAGCCTGAGAACCTTATTGTGAGACTCCAGGGATATGGAGCGACCTTGACAACATCTCTAAACATCCACATACATAGTCATGTGTAGGTCAAAAGAAACAGATCTGTGTCTGTAAACATAACATTTCAATGTAAATAATAGGTATATTCCCATCACTACAGTGACTATGCATGACAAAGATGATTGCCTCCCATAAATGGTAGTTTGGTGCAATAGAACAAAGTCTTACCCCATAAAGTGTGTTATAGAGCAGAATGCATGGTTAATGTTAACACAGACATGTACTGGGACTCATTCTGAAAAATGACAGCTAAAATGAACACAGTTTCCTTTCCTCCCAAAGCCAGTGGGGTACAATTTCAGTGCAGGGCTGTTCAATTTGTGAGCCTTTATCACAAAAGGGCACTGTCCTTCTTGATAATATATGTACATTTTACCTGTCACTTTCAAATACTAGCAATGAGAAATAAATGGTGTTTTTAAAGTTGTTCTTTTAAGGATAAAAAAGTGAAGTGTATAATTTAAAAAAAAATGTACTCTCTCATTTTCTTTAAATTTCTTGGAAAACTAAGCATGGTTTGATTCCAAAATAATAATAACAATAAAAAATGATCCAACAATTCTAAATAGATTTCTCTTTCTAGTTAAAAGAGAGAGAGAGAGAGAAAAAAAAAAAGTTTTTCTTGCTACCAGATTGATTAAGAAGGAGAATTCATTAAGAGGAAGATGCAGATTTTCTCTCAGAATCAACCTCATATAGATTCTACTAAGCACCATGCTTTTTTAAATTTCTTTGCTTTTCTCAATATAAGTATCGTTTTCTGGTCAAACTACTCAATTCGATATTTTTTCCGGCTTCATGTGTATGTTGTTCTTGTCGTTTATTGTTAAGTGCCATTAAGTCGATTCTGACCCATAGCGACCCGTGTAGGGTTTCTGAGAAGCCGCTGGTGAGCTTGAACCGCCAACCTTGCAGTTCAAATGGCTTTGCATTTTGGCGCGTTAACCCACAGAGTCGCACCAGGACTCATTCATATGTATGTTGTTGTTAAGTGCCGTGGAGTCGGTTCCGACTCATAGTGACCCTGTGCAAGGTTTCCGAGGCTGTAAATCTTTACAGGATCAGAAAGCCTCATCTTTCTCCGAACTGCTGACCTTGAGGTTGGCAGCCCGACTCGTAACCACTACACTAAATAAATAATTTCTGATATTCAGATTTACTTCATCTTAACTTAGTTCATTATATTTCAAAGCCTTCATTTTCAAGTAAGGTCTCTGTCTTAGAGAGCTAGAGCTGCCACAACAGAAACACAAGTGGGTTACTTTGACAAACAGAAAGTTAGCCTCTTCCAGCTGAGGAAGCTAGAAGTAAAAATTCAGGCCTCTGACTCTTAGGGTAGGTTTTCACTCTTTGTGGGCCCTGGAGGAAGGTCCTCACCTCCTGTCTACATCAGTGGACTCAGTGTTCCTTAGACATTTCCTTGTGTTTTGGTATCATTATTTCCCTGTGGATAGGAGGTTCTCAGCAAAGAAATTCTGTATCCAAAGGGTGCATTCCCTTCCTGACTCTTCTTTCAGTGGTACTGAGACCCCTACAGCTCTGATCACTTTTCTTACCTGTTTTCTTTCTTAGGATAAATGCCACATGCCACACCCCAGGGAAACTCCCTTTACTTGGATCACAGTTGTGATTTAGGTAACAGTGTTGCATCTCACCCTAATCCCATTGCAACTGATTGGCTGTTCACATCAGATTACATCATGGGAGATAATTACATCATTACAAAATACCAATCATTGAAAATCATGGACCAGCCAAGTTGAAACATATTTTGAGGTGATCACAATTCAATCTATGACAGTCTCATTCTGAGATTATACGTGGACATGAAATCTGGGGACACTATCCAATCCACCAGAATTCTGGTGTGACGCTGTGGGTTAATGCGCCAAATTGCAAAGCTGTTTGAACTGCAAGGTCGGTGGTTCAAGCTTACCAGCTGCTCCTCGGAAACCCTTCACAGGGTCACTGTGGGTCGGAACCGGCTCGACAGCACTTAACAACAACAACATCCAATCCACTAAGGAGCTCTGGTGGCGTAGCGGTTACGAATCGGGCTGCTAACCTCAGGGTCAGCAGTTCAAAACTACCAGCTGTTCCGCAGGAGAAAGATGAGGCTTTCTGCTCCCGCAAAGATTTACAGACTCAGAAACCCTGTATAGGGTCGCTATGAGTCGGAACCGTCTCCATGGCACATAACAACAACAACAACAACAATCTACACTGAGGAGTTCTGGTGTGGTGCTGCAGGATAAAGCACTGGCCTACAAGGTCAGTTTGAAGCACAAGGCCAATGGTTCAAACTCACCAGCTACCAACGATAACACTGGTGTTCTGGTGTGGTGCTGCAGGATAAAGCACTGGCCTACAAGGTCAGTTTGAAGCACAAGGCCAATGGTTCAAACTCACCAGCCAGTCCTTGGAACAGATTTGTTATGAATCAGAACTGACTTGACAACACTTTAACAACAACAATCTAGTCCACTGCATTTTATTCTATACCCTTCAAAAGTTCATGTACTTCATATATATATGTATATATATGACCTTCACTTCATCCCAGCAGCCTAAAAACTCTTAGAGTTTTTAGGCTGCTGGGATAAAATTGTTTTTCAGTTAGAGTTAATTCCGGAATTAACTCTAACTGAAATTTTTCATCTAAATATCATCAACTCTTGATGGTCCTACTTTTATCATTTAAATATCTGAATCAGGTAAAGGTATCATACAAATTGAGGCTTTGCAAGCATGCCCAAACCAAACCAAACCAAACCAAACCTAAAACCCCATTGCCATGAAGTTGCTATGACTCCAAACAAGCCTATGTAAAGTTTTCAAGACTGTCAGTCTTTATGGGAACTGGAAGGCTCATCTTTCTCCTGTGATGTGGCTGCTAGATTTGATTATTAGTGACATATAATTGCCAATAAAGTAATATAAATTCCCATATAATACAAATATACAAGATATGATATTGATCCAAATATAAAGCTTCATCCCCTAGGAGAAATAAAAGATAATGCCCTTTGAATTCTAATGGATGTTCACTATAATGGCCATGCAATAAAACATATAAATTTGTCATAATATATCATAAAATTTTAAAGATTATTTTTTAGCATCCATATGTTTAGAATATAATTTTTGCATAAAGATTTTCTAAATTTTACTTCTTACTTTAATATAATGGGCAGATGAATGTCACACCTGTTTATAACATTTTGCTTAATATGTTCAAAGTAGCATCTATCCTCAGTTATGGTAATTTGAAATAAATCTTTTATCTATCAAACCATTGTATTCTGCAGAGGTTCATAAAAGCTGTTGGATCCACATCAATATTACTAGAAAATATGCAAACTGATATGAACCTAACACTGTGCATCCTGAGACAGGTGGCTGTTTAATATACAGTATGTTTTGCTTGAATATTGTTTTCAGGAAATTCAAGCCACCATAAAATGTAAAGATGTTTTTCCTTAAGCTATCAAGGGATTTAGTTGAATAAGTTATCCTGAACTGCTATTTTATGAGCACAAAAGGAGTCCAGTTCCTTAAATGAAATGGACATGCCCTACACATATGTGCAATTTCACGTGAACTCATAAATTTTCAAACTCACACATACACCGTTGACATGGAAGGGCTCTAAGAGCTTTAATTAATTCTTGGAATTTGTAATAAATCTGGAGAAGTCCCATATTTCCATTAAAAATTAGGAAGTTCTATTTAGCATCATTATGATGCAATATACCAAGACCTAGTGTTAGAAAGGGAAAAGGGAAGAAGATACACAGCATTTCTGTAACTGAAGAAACTATTCAAGTGCCAGTTGCAATATTGAAGGGATATATGTGCAAAACATTGTGTGATTCAGGAAGCATCATAAAACATGGAAGGAAGGCACAGAGTCACTGTACCTAAAGGAACTAGTTGATGTTCAACCATTTTAAGAGGTAGTATCTGACCAAGAACCAGTGGCACTGAAGGAAGAAGTCCAATCTACACTAAAGGCTTTAATGGAAAACATGACGCCAAGAATCAATGGAAAACAAATTCAAATGTTTCAATAAACGGATGCCAAGCTGGAGGCACCCGCTCATTGATGTCAATAAATTTGGAAGACAACTACCTGGCCAACTGACTGGAAGAGATAGATATTTGTGCTTATCCCAGAGAAAGGGGACCTGATATCAAACATTATCATTAATATCACAAAATAATAATATTTTGCTGAAGAAAATTCAAAAAGAGTTTCAGCAATGCATCCATAGGGAACTGACAGAAATTTAAGCCCAATCCAACTATGGAAATTATTGCTGTAATCAGAAGGATTCTGGGTGAAAGCAGAAAATACCAGAAAGAGACTTTATTGTGCTATCAACTATACAGATGTATTCAACTGTGTGGATCCTAAC
>NW_006408539.1:26016446-26016956 GCF_000296735.1 Chrysochloris asiatica
GCAGTTCTGTCAGGCATCTGTGGCTACTCTGATCCTTCCCCCGCTTGGTCTCGACCAAAATGGCAGCTCCAGGAGATGCTGAGCATCTTGAATTCTTGAATTAGAAAGCAATGGATTTTTTGTTTCTGTTACAAATTCCCCTTGCTGTAAGCCTTCCAACCTTCTACATATTCCTTTATATGTGGTTCAGAGTTTTGGCACTATCCCCTGAGCCTGTTTGGTCTGGTATTCTGTGTTGTTGCTGACAGAGTTCCTCACTGTACTTCCACCCGATCTTCCATCTTGTTTGTTCTCTGGTCATCTCTTTTTGCAATGGGCACAAATACGAATCTTTTCCAATTAGTCAGCTAGATAGTTGTCTTCCAAATTTCTTGGCCGAGATGAGTGAGTGCCTCGTGTGCCACCTCACTGTCTTGAAAGATTTCAATTTTTATTCCATCAATTCCTGGTGCCTTGTTCTTTGCCAATTCTTTAATGCACTTTGGACTTCCTCCTTCAGTACCATTGGCT
>NW_006408539.1:26018121-26021944 GCF_000296735.1 Chrysochloris asiatica
TATGTTTATTCATTCCATTTCATTTTTGACAATTTCTAATTTTCCTAGGTTCATACTTCATATGTTCCCTGTTCCAATTATTAATAGATGTTTACAGCTGTTTCTCTTCATTTTGAGTTGTGCCCCATCAGAAAATGAAGGTCCTGTTGGCTTTATTCCCATGGACTTTACTCCATTCACGTCATCACAGTCAACTGTACTTTGAGGAGGCAACTCTTCCCCAGTTGCATAAAACCTTATGAATAGAAGACACATAGGATTATAGAAAAGAAAGAAAAAAAAAAAATCACAGAAAAATAATCCAAGAAAAATAAGCAAAATTGAAAAGAGAAAGAGGGAAAACCCACATTTGAATGGTCATAATCTTCTCAGTAAAATAAGGAGGAAGCATGCCTACAAAATAAACTTGGAACTTTGCAACTTAAGTGACTGAAGACATGTAGACAGACTTTTATGGAAAGGCTTGGAGATGATACAGCAGAAAATGTGAATAGGAATTGATTAGAGCTAAACAAAGCACTGTAGAACACCAAGTATCCAATCCATTAAGGTTGGGGTGATTTGTAGTTTAAAAAAAATAGTCCTACTTTCAAAGTCTGGTGTCTTGGAGAAAGAAAGGAGAACGTGCCAGTGGTGAGCTACCTAGAGTCAGCAATGGGAAGACCAGCAGTGACTTTTTTTAAGCACTTTCAGTTACTCATCATGGCTTAAGAACAAAGCAGAGGGGTTCAACACAGCCTGGATAGAGTGGAAGGTTGAGGTTCGTCAAGAGACCACATATGATGGTGAACATGTAAGATGTTTAGAAGTAGTAAAGGAGTGTGAATGCTGGAGAAGTGGAAGAAATCAAATTATATTTTTGATGCAACTATTTGTCTGTGCTTAGTTCTGAAACATGAAATGATATTTACCTGACCTTTTCAAGGATATAAAAATGTCAGAGGTAGAGGGACTATATTCAGAAATAATAATAATAATAAAAAACAGTGACCATATAAGGTAGAGTCATTTTTTTTAAGTCCACCAGCTCCTCCTCAGAAACCATTTACTGGGTCAGTCACTGTGAGTCGGAACCTACTTGACAGCACTTACCAACTACAAGAACATACTGAAATTTCACTTATAGATAGACTTTGATATGGGTGAGTAAAAAATTACCCACACTCTTGTTACAGAATTTATTTTAATCAATTTTAGAAAAAGGCAATACATCATTTTTTGACATAATCTCCTTGGTTTTCAATACACATATCCATCAGTCAACAAACTTTCATATGTATTCCCTTATTTAAAAAATGTTTTAGGCTGAGCTGCAAGCCACAAATCTGATATGAGTGTTCATCCTTGACGGACTCCTTTCAGAGGACCAAATAAGTGGACCTTTTTCTTGAGCTGTGATGAGGATATGTTCATTCCATACTCTGCCAATGACTCTCAGGCTTATAATGACTCCATGTCTCATCATAAATAATGATTTTTTAAAGAAAATTTAACTTTCCTTTGAGTACTAGTCCAAATTTTGTTTGCAGCTGTCAAAAACAAATGCTTCTGTTTTTGTTCTTCTGTGATTTGTTTTGGTATCCATTTCACACAAACTTTCTTAAACCCAACTCTGTTGTTTATTTCATAGGCAGAGCCATGGCTGATATGCAAATTATTTGACACATAATCCACTGTCACTCATCTATTCAATGGAACCATTTTACATAGATACTCAATGTTGCCATCAACTGTGGACATGGAGAGCAGTTTTAATATAACCGGAGTGTACCATTTTCCTGATAATGTTTTAAACATTTTCTTGGTTGGTTTCATGGTCGAATATAGAATAGAAACATCTTCAATCAGACATCAAGAAAAAGTTCAAAAATCAACCATCAGCTGTAAAATTGGTGCTTACAGTTTTCTGCGATTCTCAAAGGCTAGCACTGAAATGCTGTCAGGAAAAACCGTTTAACAATCGACAATGCTCATTACAGTGCAACACTCACTGAGGAGCTGAAGCCTAAACTGTACATTAAAAGCAGAGGACTGCTGTCCAAGAGCATTGTGATCTTGCTTGATAATAATGCACATCACCACACCTCTGCCCACACTGTTGACTCTGCAAAAACTTCATTTTGAGGTGTTAAAGCATCCTTTCAATAGTCCTGAACTTGCTCCATTGGAGTTCCACCTGTTTGGTTCCCTGAAAGCAGCTCTTTGAAGATGAAGATTCATCTCTGAAAAAGAAGTGAAGACAGCGACACATTTGTGCCTTGCAGCTCAGTCTGAATCATTTTTTAATAAGAGAACATGAAAGTCTATTGACAGACGGACAAAATGTATTGAAAAGTAGGAAGATTATGTCAAAACATGATGTATTTCTCTTTTCTAAAAGTTGATTCAAATAAATTCTACAGTCAGAGTGTGAATAATTTTTTATTTACCTTTGCAAATAGTGAATGTTTGTTAGATAGCGCTTATGTAACATGATCTCATTACTTTCAGCAATATTTTAGATTCGCTGTTGGATACATGTTCGCACAGAGTCCTAGTGTGGTGCTGTGACTTATAATCCTGGACTGCATAGTCAGTTCGAACTACAAGATCAGAATGGTTCAGGTTCACCAGTTGCTCTTTGTAAGCCCTATACAAGGTTGCTATTGGTCAGAACTGACTGTACAGCACTTAACAACAACAACGTGTTTACATAAAAGGCATTTGAAATATATTTTCTTTAATTCATTTTGCTGTTACGTTTAAATACTTTTGGTCATTTTCAAAACTCAACAGTGATCCTAGACAGGGTATCTATGTGTTGGAATGCACTCAACAACACTTAAAAACAACAACAACATGTGTATCATGGAAAAATGGTGTGTTGCTGTAGGACAAGCTCTGGATTGCTAATAAGATTGGAGATTCAAACTCACCAGCCCCTTATAAGAAACCCTATGATTCAGAACAGGCTTGATGGTGCTCAACAACAGTATGTTTTCTGGGCACCCTATATAAGCCTGTAATAAATGGCTTAATGGCATTTGACCTCCTCTGACTTAATGGCATTTGACCTCCTCTGACTCTGAATTCAGTAGCCCAAGGCTAATTCCTAAGAGGCTGAGGTCAGACATGCCTCCACCCTCCAACCTTCCTAAGAGAGGTGACCCAATGGAATAAAGAAATCATTGGACAATATCTTTAATATCCCATGTGAGTAAAGTTTTACTAAAGGTAATACAGAAACAGCTAAAAGCATACATTGACAGAGAACATCCAGAGGTTCAAACTGGATTCAGAAGAGGATGTGGCACAAGGGATATTGCTGCCGTCTGACGGATTTTGGCTAAAAGCAGGGAACACCAGAAAGATGTTTACCTGTGCTTTATTGACTACACAAAGGTTTTCAATTGTGTGGATCATGATAAGTCATGGACAACATTGAGAAATATGAGGATTCTGGAACACTTAAATGTGGTTATGATGAACCTGTACGTAGACCAAGGGGCAGTTGTTTGAACAGAACATAGGAACAGTGAATGGTTTAAAATTAGGAAATGTGTGTGACAGGGCTGTATTCCTTCACCATACTCATTCAACCTGTATGATGAGCATATAATCCGAGAAGCTGGGTTCTATGAAGAAAAACGTGGCATCAGGATTGGAGGAAGACTCAATAACAACCTGCGATATGCAGATGATACAACCTTGTTGCTGAAAGTGAAGAGGAATTAAAATACTTACTAAGGAAGATCAAAGAGCACAACCTTCGGTATGGATTGCATCTCAATGTAAAGAATACCAAAATCCTCACCACTGGACCCATAAACAACAATCTTATCAA
>NW_006408539.1:26022680-26042071 GCF_000296735.1 Chrysochloris asiatica
AACAACAACAACAAGAACCACCACAACAAGGCTAATTCCTAAGAGGCTGAGATCAGATCTGCCTGCACCCCCTAACCTTCCTTACGAATTCTAACACCAATCACCCCTCCCATTCTCTAGGTCTCTGATGGGTTCAGCAATTCATTGCAATGGCCATATGGAACTCACAGACCATACTCAATATTATTGTTGTGTATATGAGTGAAGTTGACAGATGAGTTAATTCAGGATCAGAAATACTCAGGATACCATTCTTCTGGTCAGATGGGCTTTTCCTCAACTGTGCCTGCAGGCACCCTTTCTCAGGCACTTAGTTCCTTGGCCTGTCTGTGTCCTTCTCAGACAGTATTACAATGCACTTTTAAAACTGCTTATAAATGCCCTAAGGGTACTCCACTGAGCCATAATCCTCAACCTAAGAACACTGACGTCTAGCTCCATGAATCAGCAAGGCTGTAATTGTTGTTAGGTGTCCTAGAGTCCTTTACAACTCTAAACAACTGAATGCACGCACTTCCCTGTCCTGCACCATCCTCACAGTTGCTGTGTTTGAGCCCATTGTTGGTGCTACTATGGTAATCGATCTCATTGCAACATCTTCCACTTTTTTGCTGACCCTCTCCTTTACAAAGGATGATGTCCTTCCCCAGAGACTGATCCATCCTGACAACATGTCCAAAGCACGTTTCTTCTTAGCTTCTTTCACCTTGAGAAGTGCTGAACAAGCTTTTCTCTTTTGATTGTCTAACTCCAGGTCTTCCATATATTTCATTATGAGAATTTGCTCTGTTTTCTTGAGCTGCCCTTTAAATTTTTCAGTTCAGCTTTTCTACTCCCTTCTTTTTCTAGCTTCTCTCTGCTCAAGAACAAGTTTCAGAGTCTCTTCTGACGTCCATTTTGGTATGTCATTTCTTCTCTGTCTTTGTAAGACCTTTTGCTTTGTTCCTATGTCATCTCACAACTTTTCTGGTCTACATTCATTAATGTCTAATTCATCAAATGTGTTCTTGAGATGGTCTCTAATTTTAGATAAAGTACATTCTGTTATAGTACTGTAGGATAAGCTCTGGACTGCTAACCACAAACTTGTTTGTTCAAACCCACTCCTTGGAACCATATACTGGGTCGTTATGAATGAAAATTAACTCAGACATACTTAACAAGTGCTATTCATGGCATTAAAGTAGGCTCTATTTCAAAAAAGTAGCTCTTTCTCAGTTGTATTTCATTTGCCTTCAAACCTATGGTTCATCTCCCAGCATTATATAAAACATTGTTCTCCTAGTATTCATAGGGTTTCATTAGCCAATCATTTCCAGAACTAGATTGTTAGGTAATTCTTTTCAATATCCTTAAAATCATATGCAAGTAAAATTTTGATGAAGATAGTTCAAAAATGGTTGCAGCAGTTCATCACCAGAGCACTGCCAGAAATACACGACAGACCGAGATGAGAATATGGAATGAACTGTGACTGAAAGCAGAGGATTCCAGAAAGATATCAATCTCTATTTTATTGATGATTCCAAGATTTTTGACTATGTGAATCATAATAAATTACTGATAATCAAGTGATGCATTGTCATTAAGAATACTTCATTTTGTTCATGTGGCATCTGGACATAGACCAAGAAGTAGTTGTTTGAACAGTAAAAGGAAATACTGATTGGACTGAAGTCAGAAGAGGTATGCATCAGAGTTGCAACTTTTCACCACACTCATTTGATCTGGATGCTGATGAAATAATCTGAGACACTGGATTACATGAAGAAGAATCAGGCATCAGTATTGAAGGAAGACTCATGAAAAATTTTCTGATATGAAGATAAGCTTGCTGAAAGTGAAGAGAACTTGAATCACTTACTGATGAAAATCATAGACCATGGCTTCAGTATAGATTACATCTCAACATAAAGCAGATGAAAATTGTCACAATTGCACCAACAAGTAGCATTATATATATACATACATACTGAAGTTGTCAAGAAATTTATTTTATTTCGATCCACAATCAATGCCCATAGAAGACACAGTCAATAAGTCAAATGAAATATTTTATGGGGCAAAACTGCTACAAAAAAAAAACAAAAAAACTTCTTTAAACTATTTAAATCAAATATGTCACTTTGAGAACCAAGGTGTGCCTGACCCAAACCATGGTATTTTCAATTGCCTCTTCTACATGTGAAAGTTGGACAATGAATAAGAAAAATGCAAGAAGAATTGATGTATTTGAACTATGGTGTTGGCAAAGTATTTTCAATAAACCATGAACTACCAAAAGAAAAAGGAGCCCTAGTAGTGTGGTGGGTTATGAGCTGGGCTATTAACCACAAGGTTAGTAGTTCTAATCTACCAGTCACTACATGAGAGAATGCTGAGGCTTTCTGCTCAATAAAGATTTACAGCTTTGGAAACCCTATGCAGGGGCATTATGAGTCAGAACTGACTTGGTGGTATAAAACCACCACCACCACCAAAATAATTAACAAGGTTGTTGTTGTTGTTAGGTGCCATCAAGTCAGTACCAACTCATAGTAACCCTATGCACAACAGAACAAAACACTGCCCAGTCCTAGACAAACCTCACAATTGTTGCCACACTTGAGCCCATTGATGTTGCCACTTGGCCAATCCATCTCACTGGGGGTCTTCCTCTCTTTCTCTGACCCTCCACCTTACCAAACGTGATATCTTTTTCCAGCGACTGCTCCTTCCTGACAATATCCTGTGACTTTAGATAGCTGGTTTTCTGGGGTTGTTGTTGTCAGGTGCCATCGAGTCAGTATCCTCCACCTTACAAACATGATATCCTTCTCCAGCAACTGTTCCCTCCTGAAAATATGTCCGAAGAATGAGAGACGAAGTTTGTCTATCCTAGCCTCCAAGGAGCACTCTGGCTGAACTGCTTCCAACACAGATCTGTTTGTTCTTTTGCCAGCCCATAACACTCTCAATCTTCTCCTCCAACACCATGATTCAAAAGCATCAATTCTTCTACCATTTTCCTATTCACTGTCCAGCTTTTACCTGCATATGAGCTTATTGAAAAAAAAACAAACAAACATGACTTGTGTCAGGCACACCTTAGTCCTCAAGCTGACATCTTTGCTCTTCACCACTTTACAAAGGTCTTGTGCAGGAGATTTGCCTAATGCAATACGTCATTTAATATCTTGACTGCTGCTTACAAGAGTGTTGATAGTAGATCCAAGAAGAATGAAGTCCTTGACAACTTCAATCTTTTCTCCATTGATAAAAAATTTTGTTTATTGGGCCAGTGGTGAGGAGTTTGGTCTTCTTTACATTGAGATGAAATCCATACAGAAGGCTGTGCTCTTTGATCTTTATCAGTAAATATTTTAAGTCCTTTTCATTATCAGCAAGCAAGGTTGTATCATCTGCATATCTCAGGTTGTTAATGAGTCTTCTTCTAATCCTGTTGCCACATTTTTCATCATAGAACTCAGCTTCTCAGATTATTTGCTCAGCATACAGGTTGAATAAGTATGGTGAAAGAATAGAACCCTGTCGCACACCATTCCTAATTTTAAACCATTCAATGTTCCCAGGTTCTGTTCAAACAACTACGTCTTAGCCCATGTACAGATTCCTCAGAGCAAGGTAGGCAGTCCAAATTCATATATCACACCTTGGAAACCCTATTCAGGCCACTGAGTTGGAATTGACTTGAAGTCTCTTGAGAACACCAACAACATCTTGGAAAAAGTACATCAAGAGGTTCCCTTAGAAGTGAAAATGGTGACACTTTTTCTCAGTTAGTTTGGACTCGTTAATAGAAGAGGCAATCCCTGGAGAAGGTATCATGGTCTGTAAAATAGAGGGAAAGATAAACAGAGGACATCCCTAAGGAGATAGATTGACGCAGAGACTGCAATGTGGGCCCAAACCCAGCAGTGACTGTGAGGCTGGCTCTGGACAGGTCAGGGCTTCCTCTGCTGCACCCAGGACTGCTATGAGTCAGAACCTACTCAGTAGGACCTAACAACATCAATCAACTGATATAAATACTACATACCCAATGATAGTCACTAAAATTGAATTTTTAAAAAACCAAAATGAATAAAAATCTGAGATCATGCTAAATGTCCAATGAATATATCAAAATGTATTGGACGCTATTGTAATAACTACAAACAGTGTGGTAACAAAATACAATTTATGACAATGTATTAATTAATAAAATACAAACGTATAATGTTATCTTAACATTGATAAGCATTATGAAAAATATGAAATAGCAACCTCAGTATATGTCATATGAAATATTAAAACAATACAAATGTAAACCTCCCAGGAAATGGGGAATTTTTGTCCTTGAATATGTATGCTAATACTTTGAATATGTATCTTTGAATACTTTGAATATGCATGCATAAAACTCTATTTCCTGTTTACCTTAACAGTTATAGATCTTCTATCACAAGTTATTAGAAATTAAGAATATTATCTCATTTTTGAAAATAAGACTTATGAGTGAGCAAAAAAATAGACAAGTTTTTAAATATGAAGAGGATTCAAAAAGTTTGTGGAAAAGTGGAATTAAAAGATAATGTAAAACTTTCTATGAACTTTTCAAAGTTGCTCATGTAAATCATCCTATTTCTTCTCGTCTTTAAAGGAAATGAGAAACAAATAATATTAGATATGGAAAAGCTTCACTGTTATTTTGCCCAAAGTTTTAAAACAATGTTTTCCAAAATATATTCTTAAAAACACTTGAACTTCAAAATATTAATAGAGTTAAGAGAGAAACAAATACAAACATACCCTATATGCAAATGTTCTTTATGAGTTTAGGGGAAACTGGAGTTTGGGGAATAATGGATGTATGCATTTTATAGTTCTTAGATAAAATTGCTAGCCTTCATACTGGTGTGCAAACAGGGATAAATTATTTGTTCACTTAATCCTTCCCTCAGGATTTAGCTCCAGGGTCTTCCAAAGTATATTTACTTTGGTAATTCCTATTTTAGACATTTATACTAGCAAATAAATTTTTGAAATGGCCCTACATGAAACTGAAGTACATTTAAATTTATGAAAGAAAAAGACATTTCAAAATTATATCTCTAAACAAAATTTATGAAAATAGAATATAAGATCTGTTGGCTCATCTTACTATGTTCAAATAGTAATTGTGGTCTCAGTTCAGGATCATATATACTATAAGCAAGGGATGTATAAAATATTATTTGAAACCCCATATTAAAGAAGAGCATGAGCAGAATGTGGGACGCAGCAACACCAGAGATGGAGACAGAGATGATGACATGGAAAGAGAGAGCAGCTGAGGACTCCGGAAAGAGAAAGGCTCTGTGCTGGAGGTCAGGAGGCCGACTTGCAGAATATGCTTTTTAGTTGTTTAAATGATTACATATTCCTGAACGTTTTGTGTACAACGCCCCCAAAAAACAAAGGGAATAGAAGCAAATACTGCTGGATGATGCTGCACGGAGGGGATTGTAGTCATTGCAACGAAACGATGAGTGAAAAACCAATGTTCTCCCATGAAAACTATCACTCAACTCACAATAAAAACTTAAAACAACAACAAAAAAATCCATATTAAAAAGTTAGAGCACCCTAACAAGACATGTCCTAGTGTGGCGCTGTAGAATGAGTAAAGGACTGCTTGCTAAACTGCAGAGCCAACAGCTTAAACTCATCAGCTGCTCCTCAGAAACCCTATACAAGGTTGGAACTTACTAAACGACACTTAACAACAGAACGTGTGAAGTCATGTAGTTCTTATGCAGAAAATGTCTTTAAAATATATACATACATATATTTGTGTGTACAAAATTTGTAACATAATATATATGCATGCATGTAAGCAGGGAAGCACAATGGCTCATGTATGTAAAAAGGGAAGCATAATGGCTCTGTAGGATAAGTGCTGGACTTGGTTGGTGGTCAGAGCCCACCAGTAACCCTACCAACCTAACCCTCTTCCTCACCTCTCCTCTCCCATGCTCCCATCTGTCTGCCACTGAGAAAGATGAGAGTTTCTGCTCCCCACAAGAGATACAGTTTTGGAAACCCTAAACAGGGTCGCACTGTGAATCAGAACCTACTAGATGGCACTTAACAAAAACAACATATATGTGAAACATGGTGGCGATGGTGGTGGTGTGTGGTCTAGTCATTTGAGACTCAGAGACCCTACATAGGGTTTCTGAGGCTGCAAATCCTTATGGGAGCAGAAAGCTTCATCTTTCACTGGGTGTTGTTGTTGTTGTTGTTAGGTGCCATTGAGTCGGTACCGACTCATAGTGACCCTATGTAATAGACTGAAACACTGCCCAGTTTGGGGCCAAACTCACAATTGTTGCCACATTTGAGCCCATTGATGCTGCCATTTTTCTAATCCATCTCGCTGGGGTGTCTTCCTCTTTTTCTCTGACTCTCCTCCTTACCGAAAATGATATCCTTCTCCAGTGACTGGTCCCTCCTGACAATATGTCTGAAGTATGAGAGATGAAGATTAGCCACCCTGGCCTCCAAGGAACACTGGCTTCACTTCTTCCAAAACGGATCTATTGGTTCTTTTAGCAGCCCATGGCACTTTCAATATTCTCCTCCAACACCATAACTCAAAAGCATCAATTCTTCTATGGTCTTCTTTATTCACTGTCCAGCTTTCGCATCCATATGAGGCTATTGAAGATACCATGGCCTGGGTCAGGTGCACCTAAGTCCTCGAGCTGACATCTTTGCTCTTCAACAATATAAAAAGGTCTTGTGCAGCAGATTTGCCTAATGGATGAATGGCTGATAAACTTGAAATTGCTGACCTGTAGTTAGCAGGTTGACTCATAATCCGCTATAATACTAGGGCTCCTTTATGTGAGATCTAGATCTAAAATATATTTCAAAACTATAAATATTCATATGTATCTGAATTATAGACATGGATAAGATAAAGGCTCAGAGAACAGACACCTCTAGACTAAGATAGACATAAAGCTATTAAAGAGGAGCTCTGGTGACGCAGTGTTCAGCAGCCAGAGATTAACTGAAAATGTCGGCAGCTGGAAACATTTAGTTGCTTCATGGGAGAAAGATGTGGATGTCTGGTTTCTTAAAGATTACAGCCGTGGGAAGTTTATGGGGACGTTGTACTCATGCAGTGCTGTTATGAATCAGAATCAACTCAAGAGCTACAGGTCTCATGACTATTAAAAACAGAAGAAAAAAGCCAGTCGCTAAGTTAATTCCAATACATATTGACCGCATGTATCTCTAAGTAGGATTGTGCTTCAAAGGATTTTCAATAATGTAACTTTCAAAAGAATATGGGGCCTTTATACAATAGTGCCTGTAGGTGGACTCAAACATCCAACTTTTAGGTCAGTAATTGAGCACTTAACTGTTGGTGCCACCGAGACATTAAACATCTATCTATCTATCTATCTATCTATCTATCTATCTATCTATCTATCTATCTATCTATCATGTATGTATCTATCATGTAGCTAGCTAGCTAGCTATCATCAATCTATCTATCTATAGATGTTGACAGAGTCAATTCACATGCTAAATGATTATACCTTATTTTAATAATTGTGCTCAATTAAGAGTAATGAATTGAAAATCAAGAAAGCATTGCATACAATTCAGATTAATTTATTTTTAACTCAATTGACAACTAATTAAACACTAAAAGGTGACAAATTTTGAAAACGGAAAAAAACCCAAGAACCTACATATGAAGAACCTATGTACGAGGGGGTTCACAAATTCAAGGCAATGGAATTAAAAGATGATGGAATGCTTCCCTGAACTTTCTGCAGCCCTGTAACATATAACACATAGATAGATTGTATACTTTGTTCCATAATGAAACCATTCTTTTAATTGCTAATTCTGGTATTCAAACGGTAATATTTACCGTATCTCTTGCTGGAATGGGATTTATATTTGCTCTCAGCACCACAGAAAAAGGTGGATCAATACTGGTAATAAATCTTTAAATGCTTTTTAACCTTACAAGCTCTTTTTAAGCTGAAGGATAATCAATAAGCATGGCAGAAAAACGCTATGAGATTCATTTTTCAGGTACTGTTATTTGATGACATAATGCCAATATCTCTGAATGTAAATGCCAAGATCAATTTTGCTTCTGAAAAATTATTTAAACAGATAGTGGTATATGATAGTCTCTGCTACTTAGCAAACTGTATTAATTTTAGCTATGCAGTAATTAGGTGTTTCACCTGTGATCTATTAGGAGAGAGAGTAACTATATTCTGCTATGGTATTTTTCTCTTGAGATATTACTTATCACTAGGATGTGTTTCATGAGCTGATAACAAATCATATGTATACTTCCACTTATATAGACGCTGGAATTTTATATAAATTTAGTTGATCTGATATAATGAAAACTCTTTTTTGAAATTGCCTACTATTTCATTCATACTCAACAGAAAATGCAGAATAAACAAAATATTTTCTAGGATTTTTCCAATAAGCATGATTTTAGATCACTGTATCAACTTTTTCTTAAATATTAACTTTGACATACATATATTATTGTACTAATTGACATAAAACAGAACATCTATGAATAGATAATTATTTTAACATACATTTCTAAAAATATATATATTCGTGTGGTTTTAGATTAAATTCTGCTCTGACATATTGTGTCAATATTAGTTTCAATGAACTCCACAGCATACAACACACACAAACACACAAACAGTTACACATCCTAAATTTATAGTGTAGCCTGATTTAGATAGCAAAGATATTATATTCATACTTACTATGATTTACCATAGATAAGGTTTGGTAATCATTCACATAGGTACATAGTAATTTACTAATCCTGCACTATATAACAAAATTACTCATTCCCCTGTACTATTTTTTAATCAGTAGAACACAAACAACCTCCGTCCCACACCTCCACACACAAGGCTAATTCTCAGAATTGAATAAAATGACCAAAACTTGCTTTCAAGAAAACTTTAAAAACATTTCATCTGAACTTTCTCAGGATACCTATTGCCACATAGAGTAAAATTTGTATCTGATCAGTAGAGTTTCAACTCATTCAGTTGGAGAGATGGATGGCGGAATATTGTTCAAACATCCATACATTGAAAAAAGTTTATAGGTATACACACATGAGCAAGTTCCCAGATAAAAACAGACTAAAGTTTGAAAAAGCAATCCAAATTCTTGTTACCATGTGGCAAGTACTTATTGATTTTAGACATTGTTACTTTGTCCTGAAACTCCATGCATTCTACATTTTTCATTTTCACTTTGTATGCTAGATGCCACTGGAGGTCTCAAATTAAGCAATGGCCTTTTGCTTTAGAATTTTGTTGTTATTGTTGTTAAATTCCATTGAGTCAGTTCCAACTCATAACAACCCTGTCTAGGGATTTTGAGGAGTGGAGAGTAAGTTTGAATCACCTACAATACAGTTCCAACCAACCTTACAGTCCAGTGCTTACGCTTAAAGTGCCAGACCAGTAATTAATTTAATTTTATAATATTTGCCCTTCTACAAGAGAAAACAAAACAAAACAGTACCCTTTCAGTTTGTTGTACATTGTTGGATTAAATGTTATTGTGATTCTGGGATCAAGGCCACCAGTATTTTAAATAACAGCAAAGGCAATGATGGTAGACAAGTTTCAGCTGAGCTTCAAGATTAAGATTGTTGTTAAGTGCCATAGAGTCGGTTCCAACTCATGGTGACCCTGTATAGGGTTTCTGAGGAGCTGCTGGTGAGCTTGAACTGCCAACCTTGCAATTCAAACGGCTTTGCAGTCTGGCACATTAACCCACAGCACCACACCAGGACTCCTCAAGATTAAGATAGAGTAGGAAAAAGAACAGACAGAAAACTGGAAGTTGTAAAAAATAACATGAAAAGCATAAACATTCATATCCTAGGCATAAGTGAGCTGAACTGGACTAGTATTAGCCATTTTGAATCTGACAGCCACATAGTTAGTTATGCTGGGAATGACAAATTGAAGAGTTATGATGTCACATTCATCAAAAAGAGCATTTCAAGATTTGTCTTGAAGTACAATGACAGGATAATATCCACATACATGCAAGGAAGACTAGAAAACAACTATTATTCAAATTTATGCACCAACCATTAAAGCCAGTGATAATAAAATTGGAGAGTTCTACTAACTTCTTAATTCTGAAATTGATTAAACATGTAACCAAGTGTATTGATAATTACTGGAGATTGGTTGCAAAAGGTTGGAAACAAAAGAAAAGAAAAGTTGTTGGAAGATATGGCCTTGGTGATAGAAATGATGGATAGAAAGGATGCTGGAGATCACATGATAGAATTCTGCATGACCAATGACTTCTGAATTGCATATACCTTTTTCAAACAACATAAAAGTTGGCTATGCACATGGACCTCACCAGATGGAATACACAGAAATCAAATTGACTCCATCTGTGGAAAGAGACAGTGGGGGGAGCTCCATATATTCAACAAAGCAAGGTCAGAGGTCAACTGTGGAACAGACCACCGATTGTTCATATGCAAATTCAGGCCAAAGCTGAAGAAAGTTAAAACAAGCCCATGAGAGCCAAAATATGACCTTGAGCATTTCCCATCTGAATCTAGAAAACTAAAAACTAAGAATGCTCAGTATTCCTTAAGTTGAAATAACTGAAAAAAAAATCAAGTCTCGATATTAAATATTGAAGGATTCCATGGGCAAAATATTGATTTATGCAGAAAGCATCAAAGGAACATAAGAATACACAGTCATTGTGCCAAAAGAAATGGTCAGTGTTCACCATTTCAAGAGGTAGCATATGATCAAGAGCCAATGATACTGAAGGAAGAAGTCCAAGATGCACTAAAGGCAATGGAAAAGAACAAGGCTCTGGGTTTGGATAGAATACAAATTGAAATCTTTCAACAAAGGGAGGCAGCACTAGAGTCATTCACTCATCTATAGCAAGAAATGTGGAAGACTGCCCCCTGACCAACTGAATGGAAGAGATCCATATGTGTACCTATTCCAAAGAGAGGTGACCCTTCGTAATGATGTAATCATCAGACAATATCATTAATGTTACATGCAACTAAAATTTGCTAAATGTAATTAAAAAACAGTAACATAAAATTTACAAGGAACTTTCAGAGGTTCAAGCCGAATTCAGACGTGGACACAGAATGAGAGATATCATAGCTGACATCAGATGAATCTTGGCTAAAGCAGAGCATACCAGAAAATGTGTACCTGTACTTTATTGAGTATACAAGGTGTTTTGACTATGTGGATAATGACAAGCTAAGGATAGCATTGCAGATAATGAGTATGCCAGAACACTTAATTGTGCTTATGGGGTACCTGTACATAGACCAACAGCTAGTTGTTTGAACAGAGCAAGAGGACATTGAATGATTTAAAATGAGGAAAGGTGTGCACACCAGGGTTGTATTATTTCACCTACTTTTTCAATATGTATGCTGAGCAAATCATAAACAAGAACAACAACAACAACAAAACTGAATTATATGCAGAAGAACGTGCCATCAGGATTGGAGGAAGACTCATTAACAACCTGCAATATGCAGATGATACAAACTTGCTTACTGAAAGCAAAGAGGACTTAAAATACATACTGATGAAGATCGAAGGTCCAGCCTTTAGTATGGGTTGCATCTCAATGTAAAGAAATCAAAATTACTTACAACTGGACCAATAAGTACCATCAACATAAATAGAGAAACGACTGAATTTGTCAAAGACTTGATTTTGCTCAAATCAACAATCAACAGTCATGGAAGCAGCAGTCAAGAAACCAAACGGCATTTTGCATTAGGCAAAAATGCTACAGAAGACCTCTATAAAGTGTTCAAGAGCAATTATCTCAGTTTGAGGACTAAAGTGCACCTGATCTAAACCATGGTATTTTCAATAGCCTCATGTGTGTGAATGAAATGAATGAGGAAGAATTTAGAAGAATTGATGCAACTGAGTTATGGTGTTAGAGGAGAATATTAAAAAGTCTTACAGACTGCCAAGAAAATTACCTAATCTGTCTTGGAAGAAGTATAGCCATAATGATCCTTAGAAGCCAAGTAACCAGACTTTGTCTCTCATACTTTGGATCATATTATCAGCGGGGACTAGTCTATGGAGAAGATCATCCTACTTGGTCAAGTGGAGGGTCAGCAAAAAAGAGGATCACCCTCAATGAGATGGCTTGACAACGTGGCAGCAGCCATGGGTTCAAGCGTAGCAATGATTGAGAGGTTGGTGAAGACCAGACCAAGTTTGATTCTGTTGTGTGTAAAGTCACTATGACGTGGCACCAACTACAAGGCACCTAACAACCATAATAAGGTAAGTAATATTCTAATAGTAGTTACTGACCTATCATCATTGTACTTTCTTTAATGAACTTATTTAATAAATATTTAAAAATATACAAAATGACTGAGTTCTAGATAAAACTGAGTTCTGAATCTTTTTCTCTCATTGTAGGAAATAACAGGGAAATCTGCACACACACAATGTACTTCTTCAAGACCTGGCATTGATTTTTCATTTTGTGTGAATCTGATTTTCTACTTTCATGGGAGTTCCAGTCTTTTATGAAATTCAGACAGCATATAATTGCATGTAAAAACGACAGGCTCTGGTAATTGACAAAATGATTGAAACCCATAATGTGAAATGAGTTTAAATTAAAGGAAGGCCTTCAATTACACATGAGGATATTTTCATGATATTTCAGAATGATTCAACAGTGACATGGAGTCCTGGTGCAGCTCTTCAGGATAATGCACTAGACCGCAAGGACAGTTGGAACCACAAGGTCGGTAGTTCAAACTCACCAGCTCCTCCTTGGAATCCCTATACAGGGTCCTTTGAGGAGGAACTTACTCAATGGCACCTAACAACCACAAAACAGTCACATGGCTTTCTGATACCATGTGACATGTTTCCATTAGTCACCAGTATTGAAAAGGTTGACTACTTAGCCAGGGAGTTACTGAAACTTGCCAATACTATCCTAGGCATTTTCTTAAGGGCCATTCATGTTAAATGATTTCTGTCTGAACTACCTTTAAGTCTCCTCTTGGTGCTCAAAGTCAGCATCCTACCTGCTTTCTATGCCAAGCATCCTTAATTTGCCTAATAACACTTGTTGTTATTGTTAAGTGCCATTAAGGGGGTTTGAACTATGGGACCCTGAATAAGGCTTCCTAGGAGCAACTGGTGGGTTTGAACTACTGATTTTATAGTTAGCAGTCCAGAGCTTAACCTACAATGCTACACCATGACTCCATTTTAAGCAGGAACTTTACATAGTGGGAATTGAAGGAGTCTTGGTGTGGCACTGTGGGTTAATGTGCCAGATTGCAAAACTGTTTGAACTGCAAGGTTGGTGGTTCAAGCTCACCAGCTGCTCCTAGGAAACCCTATACAGGGTCACTATAGGTCAGAATTGACTCGACAGCACTTAACAACAACAACAACAACATCTCTTTATGAGTCCTTGAATGCACAAATAATTAACACTCAACTACTAGTTGAAAGAAAGTCCTGGGGTAGCGCTGTGGGTTAATGCACCAGACTGCAAAGTTGTTTGAACTGCAAGGTCGGCGGTTCAAGCGCACCAGCTGCTCCTCCAAAACCCTGTACAGGGTCGCTATGGGTTGGAATTGACTCGATGGCACTTAACAACAACAAGTAGTTGAAAGGTTGGTGGTTTGACTCCACTCACAGGAACATCTGAAGAAAAACCCTGAGGCTTTTGACAACTGATTTACAGTTCTAAAGTCACGTCCATTATTTGCCTGATCAGACTGACTCCCTACAACTGGACCTAAAGAATTTGTTACCTTGGTCAGTTCAAGCATGCTGACTGGCTTAGGGCAAACAGTATCTCCCCATCTCCTCCAGTACGTAGTTGACAGAAAAGGGTGAATACCTGTACAGATACCAGGTGGTTGTATCGAGAAGGAATAGAGCAGGGTGGGTTCCAGCTTGGGTGCAAACATCAATAGGATAGACTGGAAGACTCCATTCAGTTAGATGTCTTACATCCACTCATACCTTTCTTCTAGTGAATAATACTTATAACAGTAAAATAAACTCACATGTCAGCAAAGTAAGACAAGCCTCATCAGAGAAAGCGTTGCATCCTGCTTCAAGTTCAGCACTCTGGTTGATAAGAAGGACAAAGGGGAATGAGTCACAGAGACAATATTTGGCATTCAGAACCTAAAATGTTTAGTAACCTCTTCTTTATGGAGAATGTCTGTGTACCCATGATCTCTTAGAGAAAAAAATGAGCCATGCACCCAAACTACTAGGGACTAGATATGCCTGAGAGAAGGAATGGGTGGAACTCAGGTGAATGAGTGTAGCTGTGTTCCAATAAAACACTATTTATAAAAACAGGAAACAGGCTGCATTTGATCCATGACTCGTAGTTTTCCAACATTTGATCTATACCTAGTATAATAAATTTAGAAGATATCACTAGTGGGCTAAAAGAGTATAGTCTATGGAAAGGGAATGTGTTATTATTTTTTTTTTAATTTATTTAATTAATGGGTTTGTTTTCTTGATCAATACAAGTATGCATATTTTGCTACTATTTTATAGTTCCTGTTATCCATAATTCTTAGCTCTATCCTTGAGGGATTTCCCTTGTCCATTGTTCTAAATAGTCAAATCTGAGATAGATATTGTGAATGCTCTACTTTCTAGGATTGTCCTGGTATGGTGCTGTAGGATAAGCACTGGACTTCTAACTGCAAGGTTGATGGTTCAAAGGCTTGCTTTGAGTCATAACCAACTTGAAGGCATTTATCACTAAGACTATACTTTCTGAGATGCATTCTAATTTAAAATAGGGGTCTAGTAGCTCTGTTCTGACTTCTACAGAAGTCTACCTTACTTGATAAAATACTTGGGTGAGAGTGATATTTTTTGAAAAGATGTAAAAACAAAAGACAAAGAATTAAATATATAATTTGCATACTGGTGAAAAAGTGTTTGATTACAGTAGAACCTTTTAAGCTTTCAGATACAAGTGAGCTTTAGAACACACATTTTGTGTGTTCTAATGAAAACAAATAAAATTCCCAAAGCATTTAATTATTTCACTTCTATCAAATGTCCTAATGTTTCTTATTCATTGAGAAAGTGGGATGTGAAAGGCAGAGAATGAGCTTCTCTCCAGAAGCAGCTGGTGAGTACGGAGTGCTTACCGACGACACCAACAGTGTTCTGTGTTCAGGGTCCATGGTCTAACTTCAGGGCTCTGGACTAAGGCAACAAGTCCACGCTTTCCCTATCCTTGGTGAAACTCCAGAACGACAAGGATGTACAGAGGGAGGAAGATGGGGAGCTAGTGCTACTCGTCCTGCAATTTGCTTTGCTTTGTATTTGTGATTAAGACTCAGAAGATTAAGACCGCGCTGCTTTGTTTAATGGGTGGATGATGGGAAGGGTAATATGGCAACTTTATATGTTTAACTTCTGGTGAGCTTTCCTTTTACGATGTACCAATCTATCATCTTTTATACAAATAAATGATATGGGGAGCAGGAATAAATTATTTTAGGGTTCCAAAGGTCCCATTTTCATTTGATGAGTAGAATGTTTAAAAATATGTTTTCCCAATTTAGTTTTTCATCTTAAAGAAATGCTACATACGACACAATACCACTATGAATGTCTATAGAAGTATAACCTTGAATAGATTTGTTCGATTCTACTTCATAGTTAATCTATGATTTATGACACACCCCAATAATTCCTGCCGGCCACCAATAAAACACAACCACAGTCAATTTATTTTGTTCTTATTGGTTATAAAAACGTTCATAGGTAGAAATGAATTGCTATTTGGAAGAATCTTTTCATATCCAGAAAACATTTTTTCAGTGTTCCTAATCTTTGATTTCTGTGTAATGTACTATAGCTGCAAAAGCAAGAATCAAATGTTCTAAGGATATCATTATGTTTTAATGAAAACAAATAACCTGATTTCTTTCATTTTAATCATTTCCCTTGATCTTTCAGAGAAAGGAAATAAAAAGAAATTGAATTAAATGTGCCCTAGATCTTTGAGCTCCCTGGGAATAAATTTCAGAAGGAACAAACCCATGTGATTTACTTTTGAAATTTGAAGTCAAGCACTCTACACCTTAATTGGCAGAAATCACGGATGCTGTAAAAGGATCAGTGTTCATCTCCACCCACACCCACGGGCATCTAGACCATTCAGACTAGTAGTGATCCATCCCACGTTGCTGTTGTGAAGTGCCGTTGAGTTGATTCCGACCCATAACGACCCTGTATAGGGTTTCTGAGGAGCGACTGGTGAGGTTTAACCACTGACCTATGGTTCAAACCGCCTTGCAGTCCAAAGTGTTAACCCACAGCGCCACATCCCAATGATCCTATGTTATTGTTGAGTGCCATAGAATCAATTCCAACCCATAGCAACCCTGTATAGTTTCCAAGGAGCAGCTGGTGAGCTTGAACCACCAACCTTGCAGTTCAAATGACTTTGCAGTTGGGCATATTAGACCACATCACCACACCCGGACTCCTGTAGGGCAGAGTAAAACAGCTCCACGGGGGTTCAGACACTAGTACTCTTTAAAGAAGCACACTGACTGACTCATCTTTCTCCAAGAGTGGATGGTGGGTTTGAACCATAGACCTGGTAGCTACCAGACCAACCATTATCCATTACCCCACTGTGCCTCCAGTGCTTCTTAGTTGTGAAGTGCCGTGGAGTCGATTCTGACCCACAGCAACCCTGTATAGGGTTTCCAAGGAGCAGCTGGTGAGCTTGAACCACCAACCTTGCAGTTCAAATGGCTTTGCAATCTGGAGCATTAACACACAGTGCCATATCACCATTAAAAGGAAAACATTTCCACAAACATATGACTAAGGAGCTCTGGTAGCATAGTCGTTATGAATTGGCCTGCTAACCTCAAGGTCGGCAGTTCAAAACGACCAGTGGTTCTGTGGGAGAAAGATGAGGCTTTTTGCTCCCGTAAAGATTTACAGCCTCGGAAACCCTGTGCAGGGTCACTATGAGTCAGAACCGACTCCACGGTACTTAACAACAACAACATATATACATATATGTGTGTGTATGTTCACTGAAGGGGATTAACAATTTAATTATCCAAACATCTAAGATATATAAAAGGACTTGAAAAATTTGATGTTAAAAGAATGAGAAGATAATAGTATTTGATGAAGCGGCAAGATGGCAGATTGTGCAATAAGGTAATACCGACCCTCGACAACAAAGATAAGGGAAACCAAATGAAGCAGATACAGAGAATAGTCCTAGAGCCCAGATCTTCAAATGACAGGTTAGAGAAGTGCATAGAGAAGCTTTCTAGGAGAGAACACTGAACAGATGTAGCAAACAAGAAGACAAACTGGTGCCCTGTTCCAGCCAACCAGATGCGCCATGGCCAACTTAAAATTGTGTGAGCTGCTTCAGAGACAAGACAGCACATTGGCATTGCAGAAATGTACTGGGGACTTGCAGACATAAGGTATATATTTTTCCTTGTTCTTCACAATCCCCTGGTGACCAGAGGCATGTCCGGCCCCCACCTAATCTCTCAGCAGTGAGCCCCATCAAAGTGAGAGGGGAGCTACCCACACCAATCCTGGCAGCTAGATCACGGTGGGTCCTGCTCCCTGCCTGGCCAGCCCTGGGCTAGCCCTCATAGGAGAAGTAACTGAACAGTTGTGTGTGTGTGTGTGTGTGTGTGTGTGTGTGCTGGAGTGGTGGGGGCAGTGCATTTTCAATGGTGACTTTAAAGGCCAGAGGTTGGTAAGTGGCACAGAGGCAAACCACCTATTGGTGGAGAGAGAGATGTGGATTTTTTTTCTAATATTTTTTCACATGTCCACTCTCAGTGAAGTTCCTGCTCTCCAGGCAGTGAGTGGGAAGCTAGTAGCAACATCCTGGGCACCTGGAATTAGATAAGGCCTGTTCCAGACGTAGGGAGTTGGATCTTGCCAGCCCTGGACTAGTAAAAGCTCACAGTCTTGGCTGTCGTCTGCAGTGAAAATACTTTGATTTCCCCCAGACTCCCCGCCCCTGCCAGCTGCTTTGCGGTTTGCACAAACTACTTTGGGATTGGAGACTCAGAACAGACAACACCTATCCCTACCTGCAATTAGAAATCCAGAAGACTAATACTAAGATTTCAGAAACCGATAATACATTGAAAGGACAAAGGAGTCATTTCCAAGTAATAGAAATCTGAATTAGTAGCCATAAAAATAAATCTTTCAATACTAGGTCAATCAGAAAAAAGAAGGAAAATAATTCCATCCAAAAAAAAAAAAAAATGCGTAAGATTCTTGTGGGACACCCTGAAGCGGCATAACTTACAGTTGATTGGAATCCCAGAACAGGAGGAAACCAAACAAAAGTACAGGATATGTCCCCCAAAAAAATCACCAGCTATGTCACAATCAAACTTTTCAAAACCAAAGACAAAAAAAGAATTCTGAGAGCAGCTCAGGCAAAATGAAAAATTATCTGAAATAAGAACATAAGATTAAGCTCTGATTTCTCAGGAGAAACCATGCAGGTAAAAAGAAAATGAAAAGACACATATAAAACTCTTAAATAGAATGTTTGCAAACCAAGATTCATACGTGCAGCAAATCTGTCCTTTAAATATGACAGTGAAATTAGAAAATATCCAGAAAAATAAAAATTAAAGGTATTTGCAATATCCAGACCAACTTCGCAAAAAAATTACTATAGATAAATCTTTTGGTGTGAGAAATAAAAACCTAAGGTTGATGAACTAAACAACACTCAGAATTCAATCCAGATATAGACATTTCCAAAGTCAAACAAATCTACAAGACTGAAAATAGGGAACCTGAGACATCAATTTGTAATGAAGACATCCCTATGTTGTGCTGCATAAACACTGGACAGCGAATCATGAAGTCGACAGTTCAAACCCACAAACTCCTCCATGGAAACCATGTACAGTGTTGATGTGAGTCTGAACTGACTTGACAACCCTTAACAACAACAAAAAAATTCAAAGCAAAACGAGGGAAACGTGTAGCTACGTAACTTCCAAATGATGAGGAATTCAAGTCGATTTCAAGATAAAATTTCAGGGGAAGAAATTTAAAAGTTACAGGGACACTTCAAAGAAAGGTCATACAACTTGACATCAAAGCAAGAAAAAAGGAAAAGCATGAAGATTTGGTAAAGAGCATTGAAGGAATTTACAAAAATAAGAGCACATGGACAAAATTTACTCAGCACAGAAAATGATGTGGAACAAAGAAACCGGCAGCAATAAAAAAATACACACAGCAGAA
>NW_006408539.1:26045406-26047393 GCF_000296735.1 Chrysochloris asiatica
TAATAGAAACACCATATGACCCAGAAATACTTCTACTTAGTATCTGTACACAAGAAATAAGAACCCTGACAAAGGTAGTCATATACATACCACTGTTCATCACAGCACTATTTACAATAGCAAAAAGATGGAGACAGACTAAATGCCCATCAATGAAAGAATGGAGAAACAAACTTTGGTAAATACACATAGTGGAATACTACACAACAGTGAAGCATAATGATGAATCTGTGAAACAGCTCATAACATTCATGAAACTAGAGGATATTATTCTGAGTGAAACTATTGAATCCAAAAGGGCAAACATTGTATGAGACCACTATTGTAAAAACATCAGAAAAGGTTTTCATGTTAAAAGAACTATTCTTTGATGGTTACCAGGGGTGGGAGGGAAGAGAACATAATTTGCCTGATAGAGGGTAGACACATGCTAACTTATGTAATTGGGAGTACAGTAAACAAGAAGCAGGAAGCTAGCAGAAGAATAATGAACACATATGAAGACCCAGAGAATTATGCAAGCCTTAAAGGGGATAGAGGTAAATAGGGTTATATACAAAACCTTGGAACAACAGGGTTCTGTGGACTGATTTGCTTGCTGAATGGGTTGGGAGGGAATGCGGGAGTTTACCATGAATAAATTAGGGTTTGAAAGAGGATATTTGTATATGGTTATTTACTTTTGCTACAAGCTCGCCTATGAAGATGGTAGAACATAGAGGATACAAAATGAGAAAACTTCTTATATATTATTAAATATCTTAAGGTAATGATTAGCTGGGCCTGGGGTCTCAGGGACATATTCTAAGGGGACACCAGATTCAATTGGCATAACACAGTTCACAGAGACGATACACTACATCCTACATGGATGAGGAGTCACTGGGATCTTAAAAGCCTATGAGATATCATCTAAGGAGCAACTCTTGGTTTCTCCATGTATGGGGGGTGGGGTGGGAGCAGAAGTGTGAAGAAAATGGAAAATGCTTGGAATCAACCTGTCTAATGGATCAATGGAGGAGGTGAATGAATAGTCACCAGGATTCTGAAACCAGAAAAATTAAATGGTGCCTGGTACTCTACCAACTACTCTGAAATGGATCACAGTAGACAGTCCTGGATAGAGTGTGAGAAAATGTGGAATAAAACTTAAAATTATATAAAAAGCAAGAGACTGGAGGAACCTGAGACTATGGCCCTTGACCACCCCCTCAGGTCTGGACTGGAACTCACCATTGTACAATTTTCACTGGAGAATCAAGAAGGACACACCTAAAACTAGGGGAGTAGACTTAAACAAAAGTACACGGGTTGCACTGTATCCTAGGCTAGGCTTCTAACTGTAAGGTTTCTGGTCCAAACCTAGCAGTTGTTCCAAGGTACAAAGATGAGGGTGTTTCTTGTTTGTTTGTTTGTTTGTTTGTTTGTTTTTTGTCTGTTTGTTTTTTAATGATAATAATTACTTAGGAGATTCATATGTGTATGGTGCTGCTTGCTAAAGCAAATGGAAGAATTGAAGAGGTCCAAGAGCTGAGCAGAAAATTTCAAAGATCAGCTCGAGAAGATAAAACCAAATACTATAATAAAATATACAAAGATTTGGAATTAGAAAACCAAAAAGGAAGAACACAGTCAGCATTTCTCAAGCTGAGGGAACTGAAGAAAAAATTCAAGCCTCAACTTTCATTATTGAAAAATTCTCTGGGCAAATTATTGAATGATGCAGAGGGCATTAAGAAAAGATGGAAGGCACACATAGAGTCATTATACCAAAAGGAAATGGTTAATGTTCAACCATTTCAAGAGGTACCATATGAACAAGAGCCAATGATACTCAGTGAGGAAGTCTAAAGTGCATTGAAAGAATTGGCAAAGAACAAGGCACCAGGAATTGATGGAATAAAAATTGAAATCTTTCAAGAAAGTGAGGCACCACAAGAGGCACTCACTCATCTCTGCCAAGAAATTTGGAAGACAACTATCTGGC
>NW_006408539.1:26048622-26055216 GCF_000296735.1 Chrysochloris asiatica
CGACTCGATGGCACCTGACAACAACAACAACATGGTGCTGCTACCAGTGAACTGAAATTTCTTGTAAAGAATTTTGTGTGATTAAAGTCAAAATTAAAACTATGAATTTAGGATGATGAGTTAATTAATTAGTCACATGTGTTTCATGATAAATCATTTTAGGTTTTGTTTTTTAAAAAATCTGAGCAAATGTATTTTCTTTATAACATTAACAAACATTGGTATCAGGACAAAGATGAAGCTGTCTGCTTCAGTGAAGTTTAAAGTCTTAGAAACCCTATACAGTATCACTATGAGTTGGAACCCATCAGCAATTAACAACAGCAACCATATTAATGTATTTTAAAAATACATCGTTTCTTTAAAAAAATGATAGAATATAACTGTATTTATACTGAGATTTGAAAACTCTCACGAGGCAATACTAAATAAAGAGACAGTTTCAAACCACAAGGATAAGTTTTGATCATAACAACTAAATTAGATCAAAGGTTTTACAGGAAAAACAATAAAAATGATGTAGAAGATACCAACCTTTATTACAAGGATATATGCCTATTTTAAAGTTCAGTTTATTTAATGAAAATTGTAATTTAACAAATCTCTTTCTTCCAAGGGTTGTGAAGCTCCAAAGACTAAGCAAAATAATAAAACAGTCACTGGAATCCAAACATGGAACCATTTTCCCGGGCTGTGAAGATGTAAGGTGAGTGGAGAATTCTAACAGTTACTGCAGATCTATAAGGTGTCAATTCACAATGAATTCATTGTCAATTTATTCTAAGCACAATTAAATGAGTAATTATGCAAGAGTAAATAACCTCCACCATGGTAATATTTTCAATAAACCTACTGTCAAGAGATATTCAGACTAAGAGAAAGAGTGAAATTACCTCATTGCCAAGTTCATGAGTAAATACATTATTGCATTTCATTAAAAATCGATTCAGTGACTCCAAAGACTACAGCAAAATGAGAAGAGTTTATAAAAGACTGTCAATATAGACCTAAGGTTCTGAGGGTTTTTGGGCCTAATGGTGGACTTCATGATAGTGTGAGTTGACAATCTTGGCCTAATAATTGATCTCATGATAATAAAAGTTAAATTTGTTTCCATAAACCTGTTTCCAACAACTGGATCAATCTCAGTGCCCTTTGTGTGAATTGATAACTCTACAGTGTGTGGAAAGTAGACTTCAGGTCTTAAGCAGAACTAAACTTCTCTTACAGACCTCAGTTTCAATGAAAAGATAATGTACTACTCATTGCTTTGGTAGGGATGATACAGTGTCAACCAACTCAGAAGTTTTACGGACTTAAACAGCAAATGCTTATTTCATTACCCACAAAATATGTTGACCTTGACTTGGTGTAGAAAAAAACTGTATGTATCCCCTACATTCTAGGTTGAATGAACAACTCGTAAGTTGGACACTATGCTCTTATGGCAGAGGCAAAAGGATAAATGGTGGGACCAGACTGTTGCAACTTTTAACACGTCTCTCATATGTGACAAACACCACTGGATCTCATCTCCATTTGGTAAAAAGGACAACTCTGAGTTATCCCAGCAGAAAGGAAGGAGTAGAAGGAAATCATAAAATCTACTACCCATGCATGAAGGAAACAGTAACAAAAATTCCCTCTCTTCTGTCTGTTTAATGTCCCAGTGTTAATCATGTGTATGTAGTAGAAAGAAAATGAAGATGCATGTTTTAAATGAAGTAATCTGAGAAATTATTTAGTAAAGGAATTTACTGTATATTTTAATTGATAGATAGTGTGTTCAATTATATATTTAAATAAAGTTTTTTAGACATATAGAGTTTTACAGTGAGCATTCTAATATGAATCCATGGTGTACAAAATCCTAACAAACCCAATGCCATTGAGTCAATACCAATTCACAAAGACGCCATGTAGGATTTCTGAGACTGTGAGTCATTATGGAATCAGTCAGCCTCACCTTTATTCTGTTGAGCAGCTGGTGGACCTAAACTGCCAAATTTAGCAGCTCAATGCTTATCCTGTAATGCCACTAAGGCTCCTTATCCATGGTGCAGGCATATTATTATATGATAAATGACAAATAGTGGGGTCACTGAGGCAGTCTAATTGTCTCATACCAATTGGATCAACACTCATGGAAGCAGCAGTCAAGAAATCAAACGACATATTGCATTGGGCAAATCTCATGCATAAGACCTTTTTTTAAAGTGTTGAAGAGCAAAGATGTCACCTTGAGGACTAAGGTGCACCTGACCCAAGCCATGATATTTTCAATAACCTCATATGCATGTGAAAGCTGGACAATGGATAAGGAAGACCATAGAAGAATTGATGTCTTTGAGTTATGGTGTTGGAGGAGAATATTGAAAGTGCCATGGGTAGCCAAAAGAACCAATAGATCTGTGTTGGAAGAAGTGCAGTCAGAGTGCTCCTTGGAGGCCAATCATTGTCTCTCATACTTTGGACATAGTGTCAGGATGGACCAGTCGCTGGAGAAGGATATCATATTTAGTAGGGTAGAGGGTCAGAGAAAAAGAGGGAGACCCCCAGCGAGATGGATTGGCAAAGTGGCAGCATCAATGGACTCAAGCGTGGTAATGATAGTGAGGTTGGCCCAAGATTGGGCAGTGTTTCATTCTGCTGTGCATAAGGTCCCTAGGAGTTGGTACCAACTCCATGGCACCTAACAACAACAACAACAAATTGGCTCCAACACTCTATAAGAATCACCATTTTCCTAGACAACTGTCATCCTTTAGTTTTTTCTAATGTCAGAGGTGACTAATTATATCTTAATCCAGTGCGATTTGCATGTATTTTACAACTTGTGAAGGTGAGTGTTTTTTTGTTTTTGTTTTTGTTTTTTATGTTTATTTGTAATTTGTATATATATATTTTAAATTACTAATAGAATCAGACACTTGAGTAAATGGAGAATATATACTAGGTACTTAAGAATACTGTGTTGTTGTATTTTTGCCTCATAGTGATCCTACACACAAAAGAAGGAAATGATGCGGGATTCTACACCATCATCACAGTTGTTGATAAATTTGAGCCTATTGCTGCCACCACTAGGTCAATCCAGCCTACTAAAGGTCTTTGTTTTTGCAGACCCTCTAGTTCATCAAGGATGATGTCCTTCTCCAGGGACTGGTGCTTCATGAGCTGTCCAAAGTACAAGAGATGAAGTCTTGCCACCCTTGCTCTTAAGGTCTATTCTGGCTGTACCTCTACCAAGGTCTTCCTGAAGTATTGCCCAGCTTTCACATGCATACAAGATGACTGAAAAGATCATGAATTGGGTTACATACGCGTTAGTCCCCAGACTGACAACTTTGCTCTGTAACACATTAAAATGGTCTTCTGCAGCACATTTGTCTAATGCAATATGTCCGGTTGAAAGAGGTCTTTTGGTTCAGATTTGCCCAATGCAATATGCCCTTTGATTTCATGACTGCTGCTTGCATGAGTGCTTATCCAAGAAAAATGAAGTCCTTGACAACATCAATCTTTTTTTTTTTTTTCTTTCTGTTTATCATGATAATATTAATTGGTCCATTTGTGAGTATTTTTGTTTTCTTTACAATGAGGTGTAATCCAAACTGAAGGCTGCAGTGTTTGCTTTTCATCAGTAAGCGTTTCAAGTCCTTTTTATTTCCAACAATCAAGAGTGTATCAACTGCATAACTCTGGTTGTTAATATGTCTTCCTCCAATCCTGATACTACGTTCTTCTTCATATAATTGAGTCTCTCAGATTATTTGCTTAGGATTCAGATTGAATAAATAGGGTGAAATCATTTTGTAGACACCATAAATACTTAGGGAGTTGAAATACCAATTCAAAACTCAATCAAGTTTTCAATATATCTTAGGGAATTTGATATCTTTTTTTCTTTTATAACCAACATTATTGAATTAGATAAAATAATTTTTAAAAGTGTTTAGTTAGAAAATAAATAATCACTTAACAACACATGTTGTTGTTGTTAGGTACCATTGAATTGGTACTAACTCATAGCGACCCTATGCACAACAGAACTAAACACTGCCGGGTCCTGGTCCAATCACAATTGTTTCCACACTTGAGCCCATTGATGCTGCCACTTTGCCAATCCATCTTACTGGGGGGTCTTCCACTTTTTCTCTGACCCTCCACCTTACCAAACATGATATCCTTCTCCAGTGACTGGTCCCTTCTGACAATATGTCCGAAGTATGAGAGATGAAGTAGTATGTACTAAATCTTTGTAGTAACTTTTGGCCCAGTTTTTAAACAATGAAAGGATTATAGAAAAGAAAGTGTTTTATGTTGTCAAAGCTGTTTTGGAATGTCTCTTACAAAGGAAATATTACCAACAGGCCTTTTAATACAGCAAATCTACAAGAGAAGAATCCATTTTATATGTGGCACTATGCTTTATGGTAAGTAGCCCTCCTGATGCAGTGTTTAAGCACATGACTGCTAAAAAAAAGTTCTGCAGTTTAAACTCATCAACCACTCAGTGGGAGAAAAGAGAAGATTTAGTCCTGTAAGATCCCAGCCTAGGAAGCCTTCTGGGACAGTTTCACTCATGAGTTGTCATGAGTTGAAATGGATTTGCTGGAAAACAGCACAAACAATGCAGTGTAGCATGGGTAAAAGATTTATACTCTAGACATTATTTAATAATGTTCCAAACTCCATGTGATTATGAATTTCAATCCAAATAGTTGTTAATAAGCACTATTTGTGTTTGAGGGATTTAAAATTTAGTAGATCTCAATATCTGAGTCATGGTGTTGCAGAAGAATATCAAAGCTACCTTGGAATTACGGAAGAACAAACAAATCTTTGTTAGAAGAAGTACAACCAGAATGCTCCTTAGAAGCCAAGATGGCCAGACCTCATCTCTCATACTTTGGACATAGTTTCAGGAGGGACCAATCCCTGGAGAAGGACATCACGCTTGGTAAAGTGGAGGGACAGCAAAAATAAGGAGACCCCAGCAAGATGGATTGGCATAGTGGCAGCTGCAATCAGCTTAAGCGCATCAGCAGTTGTAAGAATGGTGCAAGAGGGTGAGATGTTTCGGTTCTGTTGTACATAAGGTTGCTATGAATCGAAACCGACTCAAAGGCACTTAACAATGAAACAATGCTAGTATGTATCATCAAGACAACTATGTAAACAGGCATAATACAACTATGCAAAGTAGAAACACCTTAAGTGTTGTGTGATTAAGACTTGAAACATATGGAAAATTCCCACAGGTGAGTAAGCCTTTCAAAGTCAAGGAGTACCAGAAAAAGAAGGTAAAAACTACAGAAAAAAAAAGAACCTTGTGTCTAAATAATACACAAAAAGGATTAAGAAAATTAAGTATTGAAAGATAATCTGGGCAAAATTGTCGAGAGTATTTAGTCTGGATCAGGAACAACATAAAGTTTTCAAGTTTCCTGTCTGGGAGGTTAATATCACCATTAATAAAATCTTTAAAAATTTAAGTCAGAAGGAATAGCTAACTTGAGTTGGACAGACATTGTTGTTATTTTTGTTGTGAAGTTGATTCTGACCGATAGTGACCCTGTATAGTTTCTGAGTAGTAGCTAGTGAGCTTGAATGGTTGACGTTAGGGTTCAAACCAACTTTATAGTCCAGTGCATTAACCCACAGTGCCACACCACAACTCTTGGACAGATATACTTATCTAACATTTGTTCTTAGACATTTTGATGCCAACAGCATTTACTAAGAGACATTTGTCTTAGAATGTCTTATCACAAATATTGAGATTTCAAGGTTACAATAAAATCTTAGCAACCAAGTCTGATTATCTGATATATCAGACAATTCAGAAAGAACGCTGTAAGAAAGTAACCCTAGATCTGAGGACGTGCTCTAAAAACTATCCTAATACAGCATCCTAACTTACATCTGGTATACCCATGCCATTCTGCAAAGGAGGCAGCTGCTAGCAGGTGTTCTTCCATAATTTTATGCTGAAGAACTGATGGGGTGTAAAGAGGAGGAAAAAATCAGCAAACAATACAAAACTCACTTTGACTGGTACACAGACAGCATGTAATAGATTCAAATCTGAGTAAAATACATGAAGGCACTTTTCTTTGATACACCTAAGTCTGGGTAATAATGTAGATCTCATCCATCATATTGAATTGTTATTTTTATAGTAACCTTAATATACTGTTAATGCAATATGGAAAGTTTAGTGTTCATTCATCAAGTTGTATTAGCATTGTATTTTGCTATTATTGCATTAAACTAATACAATACAGTTCTTAATACAACATCATCAAGGTCCACACTGAACAGAAATGTCCATAACAGGAAATTTTCAAGTGCATTTCCACACACTGCTTTGAATCTTTCATGTGCCGAGATGCAATAAGAAGCTCAGAAATATCCTTTGAGATTGCCAGGATATTTGTGAGGGGGAGATTATAAATGTGTTATTTTGGGCATTCTGAAGACAATCCCTTGGAAATATGTCCCTGGTGAACCAGTGAATCTGCTTTAAGAGTTAAAGGCATTTTCTACCCCAACTCTTATATAAGGTGAAATCATTCTACCTTGTTAAAT
>NW_006408539.1:26056204-26068849 GCF_000296735.1 Chrysochloris asiatica
AGGTTTTATGAGGCTGTTAATCTTTGCAAGAGAGAACACCTCCTCTTTCTTCCATAGAGAAGCTGACGGACTTGAACTTCCAACCTTGTGTTTCATAGTCAAGTCCTTATCCTACAGAGCAATCATGCTCCCCAATTGTTGTTAAATGAATGCGCTCTTGTCAGTTGCAATGCATAATGAGCTGGTGAGCTTGAACCACCAACCTTGCAGTTCAAATGGTTTTACAGTCTGACAAATTAACCTACAGCCCCACTGTGCATATACATAGGGAGGTATTTATTGGAACCATTTTAATGCTGTTTTTGTTGTTAGGTATCTTTGAGTCAATACCAGCTCAGAGCAACCTTATGCACGACAGAATGTAACACTACCCAGTCCTGCACCAAACTCACAATCATTGCTACCCTTGAGCTCACTGCTGCTGCCACTGTGCCAATCTATCTCATTGGGTGTCTTATTCTGTTTTGCTGACCCTCTGCTTTACATGATGTAGTGCTGTGAGTTAAATTTCTAGACTGCAAGGTCAGTTTGAACCACAAGGTTGGAGGTTCAAGCTCACCAACTACTCATCAGAAACCCTAGTTGGTTTGCTTTGAATCTGAACTGACTCAATGATAATTAACAACAGCAGTAGCAACAACTATTTAACAAGCATGATGTCCTTCTCCAGGGACTGGTCTCTCCTGATAGTATGTCCTTCCTAATTATGAGAGAATAAGTTTGGCTATTTTGGCTTCTAAGGAGCATTCTGATTGTGCTTCATCCAACACAGATTTGTTTGTATTTTTGGCAGGCCATGGTACTTTTAATATTCTCCTCCAACATCATAGCTCAAATGTGTTATTTCTTCTATAATCTTCTTTATTTATTATCCAAACTTCACATGCATATGAGGGTATTGAAATTACCATGGTTTATATCGAGCATACCTTAGTCTTCAAACTGACATCTTTGCTCTTCAACACTTTAAAGAGATCTTGTGCAGCAGATTTACCTAATGCAATATGTTATTTGATTTTTTGACTGCTGCTTCCATGAGTGTTGATGGTTAATCTGAGCAAAATGAAGTCTTTGACAGTTGCAATCTTTTCTCCATTTATCTTAATGTCATCTATTGTTCCAGTGGTGAGGATTTTTGTTTACTTTACATTGAGATTCAACCCATACCTAAGATTGTGGTTTTGGATATTCATAAGTAAGTATTTTAAGTCCTCTTGGCTTTCAGCAAACAAGGTTGTGTCATCTGCATATCATAGGTTATTAATGAATCATACTACAATCAATCCTGATGCCATGGTCTTCATATACTATTGTCATTGTCAAGTGTCCTCCAGTCAGTTCCAACCCATAGCGACCCTGTAGAGGGTTTTGAGGAGCGGCTGGTGGGATTGAACTGCTGACCTTGCAGTTCAAATTAACCTCATGGTCCAGTGCATTATCCTTTATCCAGCAGTGCTAAACCAGGACCCCTACGTTCTTCATATAGTACAGATATATATAGAGAGAGTGCATGTGTGTGCGCGCATGACTATCTTTCATTTTAGCAGTCATGGTAGTGTTACTGTAGTGGTTAAAAATGTGTTCATAACTATTAACCCAAAGTGTGTGGTTCAAATACACCAGTAGATATGGCAATCTGCTGCCATGAAGAGTCATCTTGGAAAGCCTATGGGGTAGTTTTACTCTCTACTAAACTATGAGTTGGAATCATCTTGAAGGCACACAACATCAACATCCACCATGCAGTAAACTAGACTCCGGTTTAGGAGATATGATATGTAAACAATGACTCATTATATAGATGTCAAGTTAGCAAACTTTAGCAGTCCCACAGAGAGTTGGAGACATAAAACTATGATTTTTAATATCAAGAAGCCTTATTATTAGGTGAAAAAATATTTGAAAAACTACCAAAATAATTGGGCAAATGAGTCCAGCTATACAAATTCAAATAAGTGTTCATGCAGTTGACAAATAGCAAGCTACATAAGAACACAGTCTGGGAGGTAAAAGTAGGATGAATGCTCCAGGACTGGTGGTATTTTAAGCTCATAGTAAGGAAATCAGAGATTGACAGTGTCTGAGACCATGGGTTACAATGATGGTGCAGGACCAAACACTGTTTCCTTCTGTTCTACAAGGAGTCATTATGAGTCAGAACCAATGCTAGCACCTGACAAGAGACACAACAAGGAGATTGTATGCTTTCTACGGGAACTCATATTGTTATAAATAAGTATTATAGAGAAGGGAAATATAAACCAGCATATATACATTCTTTTAAGAAATTAATTATGTGGAAACTGTGAAGCTTTGGATAATCTGTAGTATGATCGAAAATTAATAGAGTGCTATTAATTTATAGTCTGATAAACAAGTCAGTGGCCTTGAAGTTAAGAAAGGAGGCATAGGTAATTAGTAACAGAACAACTGGTCAGATTCTCATCCAGTACAAATAGAAGGAGAAAGAGAAAATTTATATTGTAGAAATGATCAAGGATTCATTGATCAGAGAGTTAGAAATACATTAAAATTCACCCAATTCAGACCTCTCAGTTTGTATGTAAGTTAATTTCCACAGAATTTGGAACTATTTGTATATTGCAAGTGAAAAACATCAAACATTTCTTTTAAATAAATAATAATTTATTATACAAACTGGTGAAGCTAAACAATAAAGAAGGGGGTTCAGGGATGGAAGTGACTTTTTCTCAGTGAATACTGATGAAGTCACTCAGGATGGCCAGATGAAAGCCTAAGTATGAGATGCACTATGGTTGTGAATGCTGAGATTTGAATACCAGTGACAAGTGTAGTCCTATGTTAGAATTAACTCGAGAGAGAGAGAGAGAGAGAGAGAGAAAACAAGCATAAAAAACAGAGAGGGTCAAGAACCCTTGTGTCCCCATTGGTGACTTCTCAATAGCATATTTTGTGGTGTGCAATGACAATCAACTGAAGGGACAGTGCTCTGCAAATTACACGTTTAACTTGCGAGTTAACACAGACATTCTCTAAACCTGGTGCATAAAATCCACTTAACTCTAAGTGTCAGATTCAATTCCCATATTATCAAACTGTCAAACTTCTGGAGCTGAGAAAACTCACCGTCTTTTATTTTAACTGTTTTAAATATTGATCTAACCAGAAAATAAAGATTAAAAAAATCCTGTTTCTAGCCCTTGTTCCTTTTACTGGAGTAGATTTCATTGCATTTTTGACATTTATTTAGGTCAAGACTTTGTATAAAATTGTTTTGTTGCTTTTATTTTCCTCACATGGCCCACTGGGTAGAATGCCTTTTTTAGCATCAGAAACATGATATATGTAATCAGCTTTGCCTCGTGAGGCACATATTCAGTAAAGTAGTAGTCGAATCCCATTTAGTTGGGTGCATTCTGGTACTAGATGGTTTTCTGCAAGACTAGTTCAGAGAGAATGTTCATCAGATGATTGAAGTGGTTATAGAAAACGCGCATCTATGTTTGGAACTGGAAATATTCTAAGTAAACAAAAGATTCAGGACAAACTCAATGCCCCAGCATTAACCCACAACGCCACCCCCCAGATAACCTCAGATAAGCAAAGCACTGCTTAAGAAGGAGAACAAAATTAGAGACCTCTCACATCCTGATCTCAAAATCTACTCCATAGTTACAGTTGTCAAAACAGCCTGGTACTGATACAATGGAGTCCTGGTGTGGCACTGTGGGTTAATGCACTAGACTGCAAAGCCCTTTGAACTACAATGTCGGCCGTTCAGGTTCACCAGCTGCTTCTTGGAAACTCTATCCAGGGTTGCTATGGGTCGGAACCAATTCGATGGCACTTCACAACAACAACAGCAACTGGTACAATGAAGGACACAGAAATCAATGGAATCAAATTGAGAATCCAGAAGTAAATCCATCCTCCTACAGCAAGCTGGAAAAGGGCCAAAACACATTAAATGGGAAAAAGATGATCTCTTCAACAAATGGTGCTGGCTGAATTGGAAATTTATTTGCAGAAAAATAAAACAAGAACTACATCTCGCACCATATATAAAAACAAACTCAACATGGGTTAAAGACCTAAATATAAAACTAGAACTAAAAGGATTATCAAGGAAAAAATAGGGACAAACTTAGAGGCTCTAATACATGGCATAAATACAATGTCAAATATAACTAAAACACACAAACAGTAGAAGACAAAACAGATGACTGAGACCTCCTAAAAATTAGACACTTATGTGCATGAAAGATTTCAGCAAGAGTAAAAATAAGATTCCACAGACAGAAAAAAAATGTTTTGCAATGACATACCAGACAAGAGACTCATCTATAAAATTTATACAGAACAACAGCACTTCTACAAGAAAAAAAACAAACAACTCAATTGAAAATTGAGCACAAGACATTTCTAAAGAAGGCATTTAGAAATATCATATGGCCCACCAATTCCTCTACTTGGTATATATCCTCAAGAAATAAGGGCCATGAGATGAGTATATATAGAGAGACTGATGTTAATTGTAGCTCTATTCACAATAGAAAAATGATGGAGATAGGCTAAATGCCCATCAATGGAAAATGGATACATTTTGGTACATAAACACAATGGAATGAATGCTATGTAACGCTAAAAACTAATGATGAATCTGCGAAACTCTTCAGAACACGGATGAACCTGAAGGACTTTACTGAGTGAAATTAGACAAATATTATATGTACTCACTATTGTAAAACTCAAGAAAAGGTTTTCATACTTAAAGAAACATTCTTTGGCGGTTGCCAGGGTAGGACAGGAAAGAGGGTAAGTCACTGACAAGAGGCTAACGTTAACTCGGGTGATACGAAGGGAAATATACAAGCAGGAAGTTAGCCCAAGAATGATGAAGACAGGTGAAGACATAGAGAGTTATGCAAGGGTTAAAAGGTAGACACTAAATAGTGTTATATACACAACCATAGAACAACAGTGTTCTGTGGGCAGATACCTAGACAGATACACAGACTGAACGGGTAAGGGAGGAAAAGCGGGAATATACCCACAAATATATAAGGGTTGCTACAAATACCATCATGAATGTGGTAGAGTATGTTTTTGTTGTTAAGTGCCATCTAGTCACTTCTGACTCATAGTGACCCTGTATAAGATTTCTGAGGAGCAGCTGGTGTGTTTGAACTACCGAACTTGTGGTTCGCAGTCTAGTGCTGATCCTATAGTGTCAAACCAGATGTATACATGGGAAAAATGAAAACTTCTTAAGGCAATGAATTGCTGAGCCTGAGGGATCAGAACCATAGTCTCAGGTGACACCATGGTCAATTGGTGTAGCATAGTCCACCATGAATACAATGTTCTACATTCTACTTTGGTGAATAGTGATTGGTATTTTAAAAGCTCCCAAGGAGCAATGATTAGTCTTGCTTAGTGCAGATGAAAGAAGAGGGATTAAATTGAAGCTGCTTGAAATCAACTAGTCCAATGGGCCAATGGAACAGATAAACATCAGTCACCATGACTCTGAGACCAAAGAACTAGATGGTATCTGGTAATCGCTGCCAACTCAGAAAGGGATCACATTAGAAGGTCCCAGGTAGAGTGAGAGGAAATGAGGAACAAAACTCAAAATTAGTTTTAAAAGTTGGGATTACTGGTCAGAAAGGAGGAATCCAAGACTATAGCCCTTGACCACACTTTGGGTCTGGAATGGAATTTAGCTTAGTTGCCCAATTTTCATCCAAGCAGTGGATAGGTATATAAGGGAACAGCTCCATTAATAAAGTATGCTCACCATGAAATGGCCAGTCATTCAAGATAAAAAGGACCACATATACCTAAGGCCACAATTGAGAAGGGATGGGAAGGTGGAAATAGCAACCCCAGGCAGGAAGGAAGGTCACAGTTGCATGGAGGGATTGCAGTCAATGCGATGAAACAAAGTGTATGAATTTTTGAATGTAAAACTAATGATCTTCTCTGTAAACCTTCGCTCAATTCACAATTAAAAGGTGAAAATTAATAAAATAGCCTCAGATATTTGAAGGCTCAGCTGATTCTAACTGCAATGCAACAAGACCCTACACTGAAATTCTATCATTGCCTTAATAATATTAACATAATACTTTCATAATACTTGTACAATTGTCCAAACACAAACCAGATCAATAGAATTTATAATGATAACAATTCTGTTTTAAAGTATAAAACAAAAAAAAATTATCATTGTCAACAAGTCAATTCTGACTCAGCAATTGTTTGGTATTGATACTGCCCACAGGATTTCCAAGGTTGTAAAACTTTGTGGAAAAGACCTTTCTCCTGACAAGCTGCTGGTGGGTTCAAACCCCTGACCTTGGGACTAGCACCCAAGTGCTTAACCACTGTATCACCACGGCACCATAATACTGGTATTTGTTGTTGCTGTTGTTAAGTGTCATCACATAGGTTCCAACTCATAGTGACCCTTCATAGGGTTTCCAAGGAATGATACTGACACTTAGAAATTGTTTGCTCACTTAACAATGAGCTTTTCTTAGTCTAAAAAGGTCAGAATACTTAAATACCCTTGAGAATGTTAACACTGAGTTGAAGTGCCTGTCTGCATACAAAGAAGAAGCCAGGGCCATTTAAAAACAGTTTTAAAAAATGAGGATTCATTAATTTAATTAAGAGTGGTGCACTTTTCCTGTTGGGCTTCAAACACTGCCCATTATTTCTATACCAATATCTGCACTCTGACCACCTGAGCCCCAGGTGACAAAAATGACAGGATGTTTGTGGTCATTTTCTTTTTAGTCAGTATTAAAGTCTCCTGAATGCATACACATACACACACATACACTCTCAACAGTTATGTGTACGTAAGTGTGTGTTTACAAGGAGAAGCATAAAGTAGGGCACACATTAATTTTTATCATATGCATATATTATTAAGTACAGATTTGCTGTGGAATTATTTTCACTCTCTATATTTTACATACACCTCATTGCCTAATTGGCACACACAGAATAAATATGGCCCATGTGATCTTTTGCTCAATATTAATTAGAAAGAACAATAAACCAGTCGTCACAGTGTGGGGCTCATGGGACTGTTATGTTCTGATATACGTGTCCCCTATTCGTAACTGTGAGGGCTGCAGTTCTCCAATACCTTTCACATCTTTCACAGTTTCATCTGTTTATTTATCTTTTCTGGTATTTCACTTTAAGACAGCCTTCATTTATTCATAGTAATTTATCTCTTCTTCTACCCTCCCCCCAAAAAAAAAAACTATTAAATGCTTATTTTATTCTTTTTGGTGAGGGATTGTTTGAGAATACCAGATGTCTTAGTTAATATGAATTTGTGATCCGTGATGACCAGTATACACATTGTTGTTGTTGTTAAGTACTGTTGAGTCGATTTGTACTCATAGCAACCCTGTACAGGGTTTCCAATGAATGCATGGTGGACTTGAGCTACTGACCCACTGACCTTACAATTCAAATTGACTTTTCAGTCCAGCACATCAAACCCCAACCTCATACTAAGATACTTTAAAGGCCTGAAATACAAGGATGTCTGAGAAAGAAAACTAAGTAGGTAATGTATAAATGTAGGTGTATTTTTCCCCTTTTGGACTAATTTTTATATATTTTTCTCCCCTTGAAAGTTAATTTACTTGAATTGACTTTTGTTGCTGAAGTGCCAAAGAGTGAAATTAGCTAGCCAGGAAAAGAATCTGGAGGTTAGCATATAAGTATGCCAATTAATGAATTAATTCAATCATTCATTTAAAAAAGTAAGCTTCCATTGAGTACCATGTTCCAAGAATGTGTTTACTGTAGAAAATACAAACTAATAATATATCCAGAACTCTGGTGCTTGGACACCAATCCTGATTCATGGCGTCTCTATAGCACAAAATGGAACTGCCCCACAGGACCTCCATGGCTGTAAGTAATCTTTGAGGAATCAGACAGCCATGTCTTTCTTTACCGGAGTATCTAGTAGGTGTGAACAGCTGAGCTTTCAGTTAGCCACTAAATACTTAACTAGTACATCACCAGGTTGCATCTTGTTGTTGTTGTAAGTGCCGTCGAGTCGGTTCCGACCCATAGCGACCCTGTACACGGTTTCCGAGGGTGTAAATCTTTACGGGAGTAGAAAGCCTCATCTTTCTCCCGTGGAGCGGCTGGTAGTTTCGAACCGCTGACCTTAAGGTTCACAGCCCGATTCGTAGCCACTACGCTACCAGAGCTCCTTAGGTTGCATCTCTGTTTATACAAATAACCTACTCTTGCTCTATTAGGATAAAGGCTGGGAAGTTAATGAACAGTTACAGTGTAGTTTATTAGGGACCTTGACAGCAGTGCTCCTATTTGAGCAGATATCTCAGTATCTGAGATTAGGAAAAATATGCTGAGACTGAATTATAACAGAGGAATAAACACGTATTGAAATTGTCTTGATCAAGCATAAAAGATGAATGTATGTGAATTTGTTTATATTCAGCAAATAGGAAAAGGAAAACAAAATTAACAATGACTTGTTTTGATTTGGAATCCACATACGTGATGCTGAGTCTGGGTGATGTCTTAGATTTATCTGCTCCTGATAGGCAAGTTTGATTGAAGGGAACTGGCCTGCTAGGCAGCTGTAAAGAGCACAACCTGCTTGCTAGTTATTTACCATAACCCTTTAGCTTGCACAGTGTAGGACATTTGTAAAAATGATTGTCAGATTGCTGTTTTGAGTAACTTTCTCTTTTTGAATAAAAGTTCCCCCATGCAGCCTAGATTGTTGTAAGATTAGTTTAAGCCTGAGGGAAGTATGTATTTTTACTGGATGGTGCATTAGAAGAGAAATGGCAAGAGTTCTATAGCTTGGAAAAACTCTATTCAATGCAACACTACAGAAAAGTTTTCAAAAAAGAAAGAAAGGAAGGTTACTAAAGGATTTTGTATGGTTTGTTTCTCTTCATAAAGAAATGACACCCAGTTGAAATCCTTTCAGACTGAATTGTAGGAGGTCTTTCTCAGGGTCAATGAAAACTCTCTATACAGAAGATAATATGTCTGATAAGTCAAGTTGATTCCCAAAGAAAGAATGTATTTTATTAAGGTTCTAAGACCCTCCCTCAAGTGCTAGTCAGCCAACAGCTCACTAGAATCACCAAGGGTGTCAGGTAGTGCAGATATAAGCTTGCAGAAGGATGAGAAACCCAGAAGACCTGCTTTCTCTTTTGATACAGAGACTTCTGATAAACCATTAGCAATGCCTTGGGCTCTTGATTTTAGATATCTTACTCTGAAGCAAATCTGTGCTTAATAATATATGTGTGATTGCTCTGGTTAAGTGCTGTCGAATCCGTTCAGACTAAAAACTATTCTGTATAGGGTTTCCGAGGAGTGGCTGGTGAGCTTGAACTGCCTACTGTGTGGTTCAAATGAGTTTGCAGTCCAATGCATTAACCCACAGTGCCACACCAGGACTCCAATTGGATATGTACATGATAAAAATTGATGTGTGTCCTTATTTGCACTTCTATTTGTAAATATGTATCTACACACATATAACTATTGTGTGCATATATGTGTGTGTACATGCATGCATACATTCAGGATAGTTTAATACTTACTAAAAAGAAAATGACCAGGGTTACTATTTGCTAACTCAGCTCTTTTCTCTACCCCTGGATTCATTAGACTCAGAATTTTTCAGGTTGAAAAATGCAGAAAATCTTGGGCAGGATGTCTATTTCACTACATTTAGCTTATTTTTTAAAATCTTGATTTTGTCTTTTTTTTTTTTTTTTTTTTTGCACACCAGACTGATATTAATTTAAGAAGAAGGCAGGTGAAAATGTTTCTTATGAATATATATATGCTAATGACTGCAGTCTGGCCTAACATTTGCTGCTACTTCTATTTAACACTTAGAAACTGCTAGGTAGTGAAAGTCTTAAGTGATTTTAGTTCATTATGATCCTCTTCATGCCTTTATTTGGATTCTGTACTACCATTCAACACCTTTTTCAGTCTTCCCAAACCTAACAAACTGATCCCTAGTTTTAGCACCTCGACTGCAAAGATTTAGAAGAGACATTGAGTATCATTTATTTTTTTAAATTTAGTTTTCATGCCTTGGAAAACATTGCTGAGAACATTAGGGTATAGGATATCTTATTCTATTACCTTGAAAATTGAGAATTTTAAATAGGAGCTTGAGGTTTGAATTAAATCGAAATATTGAATGTACTCTGAAAAGCCAGTGGTAGCTGGCTTATATCCCATCCACTTTGATGTGAACAACTAAGAATTTCCAATGTGAATCATTATCAGAACAATTTTCAGTATTGGAGCTGAAAGTTTTCACCTGTGCTTACTATTCATTATTGTCATTGTTGTTAAGTATCATAGGAGTCAGTTCTAATTATCAGACACCCTATACAGGATTTCCAAGGAGTGGCTGGTGGGTTTGAAACGGCAGCATTTCATTTAGCAGCCCAGTGCGTACTCTTTTGCACTGATAAAACTATAGAATTTTTTTGAACAGGATCATTTTCAGCCATTTTCTCCTAAAACTTGTTTTTTCTTCCTATATGTTAAACGTTGGAATTAATTAGACCTATGGACTCTGGTAGCGTAGTGGTTATGAATCGGGCTGCGAACCTTAAGGTCAGCGGTTCGAAACTACCAGCCGCTCCGCGGGAGAAAGATGAGGCTTTCTACTCCCGTAAGGATTTACACCCTCGGAAACCCTGTACAGGGTCGCTATGGGTCGGAACCGACTCCACGGCACTTAACAACAACAACAATGGACTCATGCATAAGAACTGACTCAATGGCATTTAATAACAAACACATTGTATCCTGTGTAGACAAATTCTTGAAGTATTTGTGGCATTCTGAATCCATCAGCCAATACACACATTTTTCAAATTGTTTTCATAAGTTAGCTATGAAAAGCTCTGGCATTTGCAGGTTTTTTTTACTTTGAGGAGCTGCTTAACTTTGTTTGTCCTCTGTTTTCTCTTGGTGAGAGAGAAGATAGAGAGGAGGGAACTTTCCTTCTCAACACTGACATTTAATGACAGGAGACAAGTGATCTATTTTTACTTTAAGTATTTAAAGACATTTTTCTGTGGTGCCAGAGAGAATGACACCTCTATCTATTGTCTGTAAGCATTAGCAAGTGTCTTACACTTACTCAGTTCCAGACACTCACTCCACTTCAGGTGGGAAATTCAACAATCATGGAGTTGACCAGTAAGCACCCAGCCTCATGCTCTGGGCATAGAGCCGGGGATTCCCTGCAGTTATTTTCCTGAGCAGGATGAAACAAAGGAAGCATTGAGATTTTCATGGCTGCTGTTTCAGGAAGTACACGTTTCCTCTTGGACTGAATAACAAATTGCATAGTTTGGTTCTTGGGGAGGTGGTACATCTCTCACTCCCAAGGTTGCTGAGAGATGAACCATCAAGTTTTGGAGATCCCCGGATTCTCAAACTACACCTGCTTTGCTAAACAGCTCCTTCTAGTGTGCTCTGCCCTACTTCCTTCTCCATTACGATGCTTGGCTACCCAACACCACACACACACACACACACACACACACACACATCAGTATTTAATACCCTTCCTTTTAGAATGATGATGAAAAGAATGAAAAACAAAACTGAAACAACCACCCTGACACAGACTGGGTAACATCCCGCTATAAATGAAGAGTGCAGGAATAATAAGCTACCCCGAATCATGTGGTGGAGTTTTGTGTTTTAGATACAAGATGAAGACACTGGACTCCTAACCATGAGGTCGAGAGTTCAAACCCTCCAGCCACCTTTTGGAAACCCTGTACATGTCACTATGAGTCAGAACTGACTCAACAAAAACTAACAACAACAACAATCTAATAGGATGAGTCCTTGGGTGGGGTTTTCAGGCAGGCAAAACTGATGTGGCAAGCTCTTTACAAAAGATCAGCCATTGAAATCCTGTGGAGCAGTTTTGCATGGGATTGCCTTGAGTCAGAATCAACTTGTCAGCAATTGAATTGGGTGTGGTTTTATGGAAGAGGCTAACAATAATAACGATGTCAAAACATCTCCATTCTTACCACCTTCTGAGTTTCAAAGCTAATTAAAAACACTGGTAGTTTATTGACAGAGACTAATGTTTAGTTCACTTGCTCAAGAAAAGGATTACTGTGCTAAAAAAAGGGAAAATATCCAATAGATTTTTTTAAACTCCCTAACTTCACCATTGCGTTTTCGTCCAAATATATATTTTTATCACAGAGTAAAGTAGATCCCTTTGATAAAGGAGACCAGAGAGTAGTTCACACTTTTATTACCTTCTCTCTAGCATTACATAATTAATAATTCCATCCCATACTATAATGGGATATTACAAAGAAATGTGCAAAGATCTGGAGTAAGAAAACCAAAAGGGGGGAACATGCACAGAATTTCTCAAGCTCAGAGAACTGAAGAAAAATGTCAAGCATCAACTTTCATTTTTGAAGGATTCTCTGGGCAAATTACTGAATGATGCAGAATGCATCAAAAGATAATGGAAGGAATACGCAGAGTCACTGTACCAAAAGGAAATGGTTGATGTTCAACCATTTCAAGAGGTAGCATATGATCAAGAGCCAATGATACTGA
>NW_006408539.1:26069809-26092010 GCF_000296735.1 Chrysochloris asiatica
ATCTTTTTAAAGTGTTGAAGAGCAAAGATGTCAGCTTGAAGACTAAGGTATGCCTGACCCAAGCCATGGTATTTTCAATAACCTCAGAGGCATGGGAAAGCTGTAAAGTGAACAAAGAAGACTGTAGAAGAATTGACACTTTTGAGTTGTGGTGTTGGAGGAGAATATTGAAAGTACCATGGGCTGCCAAAAGAACCAACAAATCTGTGTTGGAAGAAGTGCAGCCAGAGTGCTCCCTGGAGGCCAGGATGGCCAAACTTCATCTCTCACATTTTGGTCATATTGCCCGGAGGGACCAGTCACTGGAGAAGGATATCATGTTTTGTAAGATAGAGGGTCAGATAAAAAGAGGAAGACCCCCAGCAAGATGGATAGGCAAAGTGGCAGCATCAATGGGCTCAAGTGTGGCAACAATTGTGAGGTTGGTCCAGGACCTGTCAGTATTTTGTTCTGTTGTACATAAGGTTGCTATGAGTCGGTACTGACTTGATGACATCTAACAACAACAACAACTATAATGGGGCTCATGTTTGAAGATCCTTTACAAAGATGAATTTGAGGTCTTGTAAGAGGGCCATAAAGATTTTAATTAATTCATTAACATCATTTCAACAGAGTCAACAGCCAGGGACTAGTTATTTTCTATAGCATTAATGTTATGTCTGAATAGGTTTGTTCAGCGGTATAATGAATGACAGATGACTTGGGTTGACATTCAGTAACCTGAAACAGCTCATCAGTGAGGACAATTGAAGAAACACTTCACAACTTTCAAATGAGCTATTCAAACTGTTCATTTCACATGGACAATGCTGGTATTTATGTCAAATAGAAGCCCACCTATGACATTTGAGCAAATGTTTGGTTTTATTGTCCTAAGATGGGCACACATACAATTCTCCAAGCACTTTTTAAGAAAAGTGAATGCAGACTATAAGAAAATATTTTAAGTAATATTTTTTCAATATAGATTAGGCTCTCATTTTAAACTGTTCCCAGTATTGTAAAATAATATAAAATATAAATCCTTAGAGAATTAAAACATACATATTTTCATAAACACAGAATAAAAGTGATTTCATTTTGTTAACTAATCAAATAAGTGACTTTTAATTTGATGCAGCTGTACATACAGTGAAACCCCCACATCCCTGAATAGTTAATGCTCCCTTTTATCCTTTATCATTTTCTCTATGAGCTGAGGGATTGTTCATTCAAATTCTTCTAATCCTCATAATACCTGGGCCATTATTACAAATCCTTGCTGTTCAGATAGCATCCAATTTCTTATGAATCTCATGAGTATTAAGGGAATCTTGTTAAATGAAAATGGAGGTATCACATCTTGCCTGGAATTTCATTTGCAATTCAATGGTTTAAGTGTAACATAAAGAGATGGCTCACTTGAAACACACACCCATGTGTTTTTCCTCTCTCTGTATGCAAGCTACATTTAGAAGACAATCTCCTATTCAATAGGCAATGGTCAGAAAACATGATTTCTGAACCCTTTTGCTTAGGACTGGGTGGCCCTGGAAAAATTATAACGTGGAAGAAGATGGAAAGAATTTGAGGTTGTGGCAGTTCTAAGAGCTGGAAAAAGCTGTCATCTGTGCAGTAGAATCTATGGTGTGTTTTCAGTTAGAATAATTTTAATTAAGCTGTCCTATTTTCCAGCTTATGTGTATGAACTTAATCCATATATATGCACAGAGTGGAAGAATCAGAGATGAATCAATCTGTTGTCTTCTCAGGGAATTATTAAAAGCACCTTAAAATTGAACCTCATCAAAATTTAAAAACAACTTTGCTTCAAAGGATACCCTCAAGAAAGAAAAGACAACCAATAGAATAAAAGAATATATTTGTCATTTGTATGTATTAATTTTTTAATGCTGATGTACCCAAAGAATGCAAATTTAGTGACCTGGAACAACAGGTAGCTCTGGAAAGGCTAGAAATCCTAACTGTGTTTCACTGGGCTGGAATCAAGATGTCACAGGAATGGTTCCATGAAGAAGTTCAAGGTCAGTATCCGTTTCTTTGCCTTTCTAGCCTGCAGAAACTACTGACATCCCTTCTCTTGTGACTCCTTCCAACGAGAAGTTTCTTCATTCAAGTTTCTGCTTTTCATATTCTGGTGTTGTGCTCTATGATAAGCATTGGATTGCTAACACAAGGTTGGTGGTTAACAGCTGCTCCTTGGAAACCCTTTAGGGTTGCTATGAGTCAGAACCCATGGATAGCACGTAACAACTTATCTTCTCTAGCTTTGTTGCCAAACCGACAAGAGGGTTTGCTGCCTGTCACTGTAGTCAATCACAGAGAAGGGGAGAGATCCTAGCCAACCTTTATTAACAGAAAGCCAGCAGTCTGGAGGACAGAGAGAATAGTTTCTAAAGACCATTCTGTCCATTATGAAGAGCGGGCATATTCTATAGGGTAAGTTACATTTGGATGTGCACAATCTATCTTAACATCAAGATAGCAGTTTTGGGGAAAAGGAAACAACAAACTTCCTCAAATATTTTACCTTTAGGGTCTCAGCTGCTTAATTACTGAGAGAACTATCTGGGTGGGTTTGTTGTTGTTGTTAGGTGCCATTGAGTTGGTACTGACTCATAGCGACCCTGTGCACAACAGAAGAAAACACTGCCCAATTCTGGGCCAACCTCACAGTCATTGCTATGTTTGAGCCCACTGATGCCTTTACTGTCCCAATCCATCTCGCTGGGGGTCTTCCTCTTTTTCTCTGACCCTCTTACCTTACCAAACATGAGATCCTTTTCCAGTGATTAGTCCCTTCTGACAAAACGTCTGAAGTATGAGAGACGAAGTCTGGCCATCCTGGTTTCCAATGAGCACTCTGGCTGTACCTCATCCAACACAGATTTTTGTTCTTTGGTAGTCCATGGTATTTTCAGGATTCTCCTCCAACACCATAACTCAAATGCATCAATTCTTCTATGGTCTTCCTTATTCACTGTCCATCTTTCACATGCATATGAGGTTATTGAAAATACCATGGCTTGGGTCAGGTGCACCTTAGTCCTCAAACTGACATCTTTGCTCTTCAACACTTTAAAGAATTCTTGCCTAACACAGTACATCATTTGATTTCTTGTATGTTGCTTCCATGAGTGTTGATGGTTGCTCTGAGAAAAATGAAATCATTGACAACTTCAATCTTTTCTCCAATGATAAGATGGGTTTAAGTGCATCCTAGTCTACTTTTCCTGTTCTTCTTCTAGAACCATGAGGTCATCTTGGTTAATTTATAAACTTCCTCATTTGCAGGGTCCTCATTTGAGACTTAATGACTAAAGAAAGTCTATTTTGGTTAGGTCGGTAGATCCATGCTGTCAGTTTCTCTGTATTACCGTAGAGTTACACTGTAACTAGAGAATGGTCCTCCTATCTCACTAGCCTTAACTTTGTCATATCTGCAGAAGCCCACTTTCCATGTAAGGTACCATAGTCCCAGGTTGTAGCACTTGAGATGTATACAGCTTTGGTCAGGTATTATCCTAACTGCCATATGATATGTCTGGAAAGGGACTTGTATTCAGAATATATAAAGAATACTTACAAGTTGGTAAGCAAGTAATGCCTATAATTTGCAACCTAAAGACCATTTTTGCTGTTAAGTGCCACAGAGTCAATTTCAACTCAAAGCAACCTTCTGTGCCGTCTCTGAGGTATGAGGCTTTAACTCTTCAAAAAGAAGACACCCTCATATTTCTCCCATGGAGTGGCAGGCAGGCTCAAACTGCTGACATTTTGTTCAGAATCCCTGGTTTATCATATAGAGCCAGGAGCTCCTAAATAGTTAAATTTTAAAAGAAATTAAGAAAATCTTAAGAAATTTCTAAACAAATAAAGCAAACATGTATAGCTGCCTAGTCAGTAAAACCAAACTCATCACCATCAAGTGGATTCCAACTTGTCATGCCCCTATTTAGGATTTCCAAATTTGTGTGTCTTTACAAGAGCAGTCTCATTTTTCTCCCATGGATAAGCTGGTCAGTTTGAACCCCCAGCAGGTAGCAGCCCATCACATGACCCACTATGTCACCAGGGCTCCTACGTTGTTGTTGTTGAATACTGTGGGGTCAGTTCTTCTTGTAGCAACCCTTTACAGAGCATAGCCGACCTTACAGTTAGCATACCTGCACCACACCAGGAAACCAGGGTTCCTATGTTGTTCTTGCAAAGTGACATCAAATTGGCACCAAGTTATAAGGACCCTACATAGAGTATCTGAGGATGAACTGGTGGGTTTGAACAGCTGACCTTGTGTTTAGCAGTTTGGTGCTTACTTTACAGCACATAGGCTTCTATATTGTAATTTTAAGTACCCTTGAATTGATTCTGACTCATAGTGAACCTGTCTAGGGTTTCTGAAGAGTAGCTAGGTGTTTGAACTTCTAAACTTTTAACATTGTGGTTAGCAATCCAGTGCTTATCCTATAGTGCCACACCAGGACCACTACATGTTATTGTTGTTAAGTGTCGTTGAATTGGTTCCAACTCATAACTACCCTTCATAGAGTTTCTGAAGAAAGGCTGGTGTGGTTGAACCACCAACCTTATGGTTCAAACAGACCTTATGGTCGAGTGACTATAAATCCAGATAGGTTAAAACTAAAACGTTGGGAGGAATAAAAAGCATTATATGCCATGCAAACAGAAAAAGAGAAGTAGTTATATTAATACCAGACAAGCACTGGACTGCAAGGATGGTTTGAACTATAAGGTCAGTGGTTCAAACTCACCAGTCACTCCTTGGAAACCCTATACAGGGTCACTATGAGTCAGAACAAAGAGGATTTCAAAGAACCCTGGTGGTGTAATGGGTATGCATTTGGCTGCTATTTGTACGGTTGGCAGTTTGAATCTACCAGCCTCTCCGATGGAGAAAGATGACATTTTCTGCTCCTGTAAAGATGTCAGTGTGAGGACTAAGGAACACCTGACCCAAGCCATGGTATTTTCAATAACCTAACATACCTGTGAAAGGAGCTCTGGTAGCGTAGTGGTTATGAATCGGGCTGCGAGCTGCAAGGTCAGCTGTTCGAAACTACCAGCTGTTCCGTAGAAGAAAGATGAGACTTTCTGCTCCTGTAAAGATTTACAGCCTCGGAAACCCTGTGCAGGGTTGCTATGAGTTGGAACCAACTCCATTGCACATAATAACAACAAGAACAATATGCATGTGAAAGCTGAACAGTGAATTGATGCTTTTGAGTTAAGGTGTTGGAGGAAAGTATTGAAAGTGCCATGGGATGCCAAAAGAACCAACAGATCTGTGCTGGAAGAAATGCAATCAGAGAGCTCCTTGGAGGCCAAGATGACCAAACTTTGTCTCTCATACTTTGGACATTTTGTCAGGAGAGACCAGTTGCTGGAGAAGGATACCATGTTTTGTAAGATGGAGGGTCAGACAAAAAGAAGAGGACCCCCAGTGTGATGGATTGGCAAAGGTGGCAACATCAAAGGGCTTAAGCATGGCAACATTGGTGAGGTTGGCCCAGGACCAGGCAATGTTTTGTTCTGTTGTTCATAGGGTTGCTATGAGCCAGTAATGACTCAATGACACCTAACAACAACAAAAATGATTTACAGCCTTGGAATCCCTATACAGGGTCACAGTGATTTGGAACTGACTCAATGGCATTTACCAAAAGAATTTCAAGGATTGCTATTGATTCAAGGGCTAAGTGCTTGGCTGCTAACCAAATGGTGGGAATAGGAACCCACCTGCCACTTCCTGGGACACAGATGTAGCAGTTGGTCTTCTGTAAAGATTGCAGCATTGGACACCTCACGGGGGCAGCTCCATTCTATTCTATAGGATTGCTATTAATAGTGATCAATTCAAGGACCATGGATTTGTTTGTTTTTGGTTAAGATGATTTCAGAATATTAAAGATGACTTGGACAATGATAATTAATGGACCAATTCACTAAGAAGACCTAATAACCCTAAATGTGTGTCCATCTAATAACAGAGCATCATAGTATATGAAACAAAATCAGTAAATGAGAGCGACAAATTCAAAAGAATACTTGGAGATTTCATCACAAAATATATCCTGCTTAATTACTGATAAAACAATTAGACTGAAAATGTAAAAGCATATTGGAAATATGGTCAATACTGCCAGCCAATTTGACCTAATTGATGTTTATGCAACACTTCACCCAAAGGCAGAACAATAGTCTTTTTATTTTCTTTTTCTTCAAATGACACAATTAGCACATTATTCTAGGTCACAAATGAGTCTGTTTAAGAGTACTGAAGTCATACAAAGAATGATCTCAACCACAAAAAGCCTAAATAATTCCACCAAAGATTTGAATACTAACCAACATTCTTTATGCAATGCATAGATAAAAACATATCATGTTAGATGCACCAGCTTAAATGTGCCCCTTCAGTCACAGATACCAAGAGTTGAAGAGTGCAGAACTCTTTGGCAGGGGTGGGTACTCTTCTATCACTAAGCTGCCATCCTCCACATGGAACATGTGTGAACAATATAGAAGACCTCCTTTTGGCAAGTCCATCATATTCTTCCTGATAGTAATGCTGTTACTATGGTTCTGTGTACATTTAGTAGAGGTCATGACATTTGGAGTTTGTTAGGATAAACTGTCACCTTGTGTGTTGTTTTTGTTGTTGTTGTTGTTGTTTTTTGTTTTTTTTTTTTGTTTTTTTTTTATAAATCTCCATAAATTTCTTGTTAAGTTACATATTTCTTTTTTATGTGTTGATTTGGAGAGATTGCGATTGTTTCAGAATTTCTGATATGCATTTTAATATACCATAAAGGGAGTAAATTTGAATAAAATGAATAAATAAAGTAAATTACCTAAAATAATTGGGGAAATTCACTAAAGAATGTACCCAGATGATGCTACTTGATATACAGCTTATAAAATGTATTTAGATAGTATACTCATTTACAATAAAAACACAGCAATTTCAGAAGTTATTAATAAAATCTATCAAGTGAAATGATGGTGAGTTAATGGTATCTCTACGTTATCTCTGTTGGATCCAGTTTTTGAGGCTCCATCCATAGAAATGCAAAATTTCTTCAGCATAAAAATAAATGTAAAAGCTATGAAAAACTTCTGGGAATAATGAAACAAAAACTATGTGTGTCCTTGGGGTGGTAAAAAGGCAAAATATTAGAAAAGGTGAAGAACACAGGATGGGGAGATATTTAGATTTGTGCTTAATGTCTACCTCCACATTGACTAAAGGGCATTATTGCACATCCAAATTTTACCAAATGTAGAAATCATAACCCCATGCTGATGATAAAAGGGGAAGTCTTCTCCACTTCAGAATGGAAAACAGAAATCCCACTGTCCTCCTAAATGCCCCTTCACCTTAACACCCCCACGGTCATCTAGGACTTTTGCTTAAGTCAGATGTCTAAGAAGCAGAGGGTATTTTATATATTGGATTTTGTTGTTGTTAAGTGTCATGGAGTCAGTTCCGACTCATAGAAAACCTGTATAGGGTTTCCAAGGAGTGGCTGGTAAGCTTGAACCGTTGACCTTGAGGCTCAAAATGACCTTGCAGTCCAGCACATTAACCAGCAGCACCACACCAGGATTCCACATATATTGGCTAGAACTGCAGGAAACTACCAACAAAAAGACAATATACAGCAAACATGGATAAATGGAGCATAATGAGACATTTCTGATTAATATGAGCTAGCCAAGTTCTGGTAGCATAGAGGTTATGAATCGGGCTGCGAACTGCAAGGTCAACAGTTCGAAACTACCAGCTGTTCCATGGGAGAAAGATGAGTCGTTCTGCTCCCATAAAGATTTACAGCCTTGGAAACCCTGTATAGGGTCTCTATGAGTTGGAACCGACTCCACGGCACCACCACCACCACAGCCAAGTTCTGCATTTGTTTTTTACAATTTGAAGTTAATACAACAGTATTTTTCCTTCTGTAGAACTGTCTCTGAGAAGTGAAAGTTGATGGTTCTACATGTCTTGACATTATACTTACATAAATTAATAATCAAGGACATCCCTCTTAGTACCTAGGAGGCACTGGCAGAAGCCATCCTTCTCCCTGATGTGTGGCTACTCACATTAGATGTAATATCGTGAATGTGCCCCTTGGGTCCCAAATACCAAATATGGGTATGAGTGGAGGCATAAAAGATGTCTGTACTGCACGTAGTAGACATCCAGTAATGATGCAGTTAATCAAATCTAATTGCTGCAATTTGGATATCTCATCCCGAGACATTAGAATGGGGTAATGTTGTAGGATGGGTGGAATCCATTTTACCACCTTCTAGAAGTTGCAGTCTCATTACAGGGTGTTGAATATTTGCTGTCATTCTGGAAACTCACAGGTTTTACCTGATGCAGACCCACTCTTTGCACTAATTGGATGGGAACCATTTTGCTTGAAGAGAACAAATGATGTGCTGCTCAGTGAAATCAGAGGAGTGAAAGGACCGCAACTTGGTCAAGAGCTTCCCTAGGAGGTGGAGATGTGAATTCTGACTTACAAGAAAATGGCAAGATATCAGGAAGCTTTAACAGAAAGAAGTAGCCCGTCAACACTAAAGAGAGAGTTTTAGAAGCTGAGTTGAGATTACAGGAAAGAAAAAAATAACCTCTTGGACTTGTATAGTTCTTTTGTAACATCCAGAATATAGGGCATGAGGTGATTAAATATTAATGCCCTCGAGCTGATGTTTCCAGGAGAATATTTAATTATAAAGGGAGTGTTATTGTGCAGCACAGTTGGAGACAGGCTTAGGGAGACAAAAACATTTGGAAGAAGTGTGGATGAAGATCATTTGTACATGGTAATGAGTGGCCCATAACTGAAGGAATAAAATACTTTCTGAAATTTTTTCAAGTGCTTTACTTTGAATAATGCAGGGATACTCTTAAAATAGCAAATGAATATCCATTACGTAATGCCAACAGTAGTGCTAATGTCTGGCCCAGTTACGACTATGCGGAAAAGATTAGAATTTGTGAGTTAAATACAAAGCATTGGACATTAAGAACAAAGATGAATCGTTAACCAATGATAGGAAGTTGGTACTCTGGTTAGTTTCACATTCTCCAAGAGTTCATTAGGCTTATGATGATCCATCAGATTGTGGGAGCTAATCAAGGTGACTACTCGGTGGTTTATTACAATATGTCACTGATGATCTACAGCAGAAGCACTCAGCACTGTCTTGCAGGCTGGAGAAACAAGGGGCCAATGGTGGCACGACTGTTAAGTGCTTGGCTGCTAACTGAATGGTCGGAAGTTGAAACCTAACAGTCACTCCCCTATAGAAAAGATCTGGCAGACTGCTTCGGTAAAGATTACAGCCAAGACAAAAAACTCAGTAAGTGTAGTTTTCCACCTTTAAACCTATGACCTCTACATGAACCCAAGCAAGGTCAAATTGACTCTGTAAAATAGGATTGCTTTGAGTTGGAATTTACTTAAAGACACCTAATAACCACAATGAAGACATGATGGTGAGGTGCCATCTCTAATTTCATGGTGGAGGTCACTTTGTTAAGGGTGACAGTGTTCTGTCTTTCAGGCCAACTGAACACTGAAGCATGTGCTCTTACTGCCTGTGTTCTCCATGTGTATTCTTAAATGGCCCCATTGTACCCTGTTCCTGTCTCATAACCAGATGTCCCTGCCTCCCCTATGCTACGTCCAATAACCTGTTCAGCATCCGTGCTAGAATACAGCCTCAGTGAAAATGCAAAAAGTCAAATCTAGGTGGATTAACAAAAGTGTAAATTGACCTTTAAGATATAAGGTATGTATGTATTAAATAAGGCTGACAAAATAGAAAAAAAAAGAAAAACAGATAAATTCAGTTACCTTAAGAGTGAAAACTTCTGTTCATCAAAATACATTACTGAAATGTACACAAACTAATGTGTTTAATATACATGAATATCAACATTTTGTTATACCAAAAATGTAAAGTAAGAGCATCAAGCAAGGCCCCTGATTTATTTTTACTTCTTGAACGAAATTGAGGAAATCATTAACCAGAACTAGCAATTCTTGCAAATATGTGAACATAATACCTATCGATAGGAACACACACCATCTCAATCCTTACCTTGACAGCAAACCTTTGTATTGTTGTTGTTGTTAGGTACCTTCAAGTTGGTTCCAATTCAAACCAACTCCATGCACAACACAACGAAACACTTCCAGGTCCTGAGCCATCCTCACCATTGTTGTGACGCTTGAGGACATTGCTGCGGCCACTGGAGGTTTTCCTAGTTTCATTGACTCTGCACTTTACCAAGCATGATGTCCTTCTCCAGGGACTGGTCTCTCTTGATAACATGTCCAGAGTATGAGAGACAAAGTCTCACCATCCTGGCTTTAAGGAGGACTCTGTGGTACTTGTTGTAGCACACATCTTCTGGCAGTCTGTGGTACCTTCAATAGTCTTCTCCAAAGCCACAGCCCAAATGCAGCAATTCGTCTGTGGTCTTCCTTATTTATTGTCCAACTTTCATAATCTTATGAAATGATTGAACATGCCATGGCTTGGGTTAGGTGCACCTAGTAATCAAATTAAAAAAAAAATAAATCCTCTTGAACACTTTAAAGAAATCCTTGCAGAAATGTTTCCTAATTCAATACATCATTTGGTTTCTTGATGACAGTTTCCATGAATAAAGCTAGTGGATCCAAGCAATTCTTCCTTTAGTATCATTGACTCTTGATTACATGCTCTATGTTAAAATGGTTGAACACTGACAATTTCTTTTTGGTACATTGACTTGTGTATTCTCTCCATATTCCTCTTTTGATGCTTTCTGCATCATTAAATAATTTGCCCAGAGAATCCTTCAACAATAAAGCTGAGACTTGAAATTTTTCTTCAGTTCCCTCAGCTTCAGAAATGCTGAGTGTGCTCTTCACTTTTGGTTTGCTGCACAGGAACTTTTTAAAGTATTGAAGAGCAGAGATGTCAGCTTGAGGACTAAGGTGCGCCTGACCCAGACCATGGTATTTTCAATAACCTCATATGGATGCGAAAGCTAGACAGTGAATAAGGAAGATCATAGAAGAATTGATGCCTTTGAGTTGTGGTGTTGGAGGAGAATACTGAAAGTGCCATGGACTGCCAAAAGAACCAATAGATCTGTTTTGGAAGAAGTGCAACCAAAGTGCTCCTTGGAGGCCAAGATGGCTAGGCTTCATCTCTCATACTTTGGATACATTGTCCTGAGAGAACAGTCGCTGGAGAAGGATGTCATGCCGGGTAAGGTGGAGGGTCAGAGAAAAAGAGGAAGACGCCCAACAAGATGGATCAGCTAGGTGACATCATTGATGGCATCAAGTGTGGCGGCGGTAGTGAGGTTGGCCCAGGATCGGACATTGTTTCATTCTGCTGTGCATGGTGTCGCTATGAGTCAGTTCCGACTCGATGGCACCTGACAACAACAACAATTCAAGGACTTAGCACATTTTATTATAATATTTAACTTTGTCTTCTTGAGATGACCTTTGAATTTTCTATTCAGTTCTTTGCCTTCTCATTTCTTCCATATCTTTTAGCAACTCTGTACTAGAGAGCAAGTTTCAGAGTCTCTTCTGGCATCCATTTTGGTCTTTTCCTTCTTTTTTTGTCTTCTTAATGGCCTTTTGCTTCCTTCTTGTATGATGTTCTTGATGTCATCCCATAACTCTACTGGTATCCGGTCTTTAGTGTCTAATGCACCAAATGTGTTCTTCATATGATATTTAAATTCAGGTGGAATATGTTCATGGTCATATTTTGGCTGCCATGGACTTGTTTTAGTTTTCTTCAGCTTCAGCCTTAACTTGGCCTTGTTTTGGCTGATGATATGGAACATCCACATTGTTTCTTTCCAAACACCTATTCAATTTGATTTCTGTGTTTTCCATCTGCTGAGGTCAATGTGTATAGTCATCTTGAATGTTCTTTAAAAAGTATTTGCAATGAAGAAGTCATTGGTATTGCAAAATTCTATCATGTGATCTCCAGCACCATTTCTATCACCAAGGCCATATTTTCTAACTGCTAATCCTTTCTCTTTGTTTCTAACCTTTGCATTCCAATTACCAGTAATAATCAATATATCTTGATTGCATGTTTCATCAATTTCAGATTGAAAATGTTGGTAAAATTCTTTAATTTCATCATCACTGGCTTTTGTGGTTGGTGTGTAAATTTGAATAATAATTAATAACTGGTCTTCCATACAGGCGTATGGGTGTCATAACTATCACAGACAGTGTTGTACTTCAAGAGAGAACTTGAAATGTTCTTTTTGATAATAAATGCAATGTCATTCGTCTTCAATTTGTGATTCTCAGCATAGTAAACCATGTGATTGTCAGATTAAAAAATGGCCAATACCAGTCTATTTTAAACTTATTAATGTCTAGGAGGAATACTAGTATGGTGCTGTGGGTTAATGTGCTAAACTGCAAAGCCATTTCAACTTCAAGATTGGCATTTAAAGCTCATCACCTGCTCCTTGGAAACCCCATACAGGGTCAGAACTGACTCAACGGCATTTAACAAAAACAATGATTAGGATATTGATGTTTGTGTGTTACATTTCATGTTTTATCATTTAAAATTTCCTAGATTCATACTTAATACATTCCATGTTCTGATCATTAATGTATGCTTACAGCTGTTTGTTTTCATTTTGAATTTGCCCCACCAGTAAATGAAGATCCTGAAGGCTTTACTCCAGTCATGTTATCATAACTCGATTTTAAGAAGGAGTGCCTTCCATCCTGAGGTGCTCATCTTCAGGCACTATATCTGATAATATCCTGGTGTTCTTCATCATATAGTTTCAATAGTCAGTATTCTGGTGCTATGTGACAGTGTTCGACTGCTATTCATAATGTGTTCGGTGACTAAATATTCAAAAGTGATGTGTCTCTCCTTCTTCCTAGTCTGTCTTTATCTGGAAGCTCAGCTGAAACCTATCCAGCATGGGTGACCATCTTGGTATTTAAAATACTGGTGGGGATAGCTTGCAGAATCACAGCAATATGCAAGTCACTACAGTATGACAAACTGGCAGACAATTGGTGGATTTGTACATAGAATCCTTCAATATTTCAAATACTGTAAAACTTTGTAAAAGAAGGGATATATTTTGAGGTGGCATGAACAAATGAAGAATGAACATTAGTTTCTAGAACAGATAGAAACACAGGTTATTTATATCTGCTGACTGCCTTAAGCTAGGAAGTTCCCCAAACTGAAGAAGCTTTCTCTATAACCAACATTTTACAAACAGTATTAAGAATTTACGTGCTACTCCAAAATCAATGTTCATACTAAACAAACCAGACACCACATGATTCCAACTCATTGTGACCCTAAGACAGAGTGGTCCTTCTCCATGTGATTTCCAAGGTTGACACTCTTCTCCCACGGAGCATCTGAGAACATAACAACTACTATGTCACCTGGGCCACCACAGTGCAAAGGGAATGCACATGACTCGTAGCTGATGGTCTGTTACCTCTCTGGAAAGGACATGGTCTATGTTTGATCTTACATATTCCCGATAAATCCTTTGCAATGTTTATGTTAGGTAAATCTATTCTAATCTGGCAATTCATTTTTTTTTTGAGGCATTGAATTAAAATAGGCTAGGTATAATTCAATTCATTTCAATATATGAGTAAGGGGGGAATCAATGAAATCCCCAAACATGGAAAACTAGAATTATTATTTCACAAATGGAAAATACAGATACGAAGAGGTGTTCATTTAATTACTCATCAATGTAATAAAAATTGGTAAGTACTGGGAAAAGTAACAACTTTAGTGTGTGAGAGAGTGACATAAAGAGAAAATTGCATAATCTGTCTAACATATGGAGTGATTTCTCTAATAGTTAGGGTTCAACTTGACTAAGCCAGGATTCCCAATGATTTAGCAGCTGAGATATATTTATCCCCAGGGGGATGAAACTTAATACCACTTTAGTTATCCCTATGATGAGTGCTCATGAGCGGCCAATCAACTGAATGAATGCTTCCTTTGTGGTGTAGCCTGCTCCCAATATAACTGAGAGATAGACAGCCTTTCCCTCTTACTGACTTTCATAAGCTGGACATCTGGTACTCTACAATTATAAACCATTTCCTTGGTATAAACTTTATTTTATAGATGTGCATGTACATGTTTCACTGGTTTTGTTTCTCTAGAAAATCCAGCCTAAGACACAAATTTAAGAAAATAAATGAGAAAATACATAGTAGGATACTATTTACACATACAACATCAAATTATAAAGAAAAGTAAATAGTCAAATATGGAATGGTGAGTAGCTTTGTGGTGAGCAAAGAAGACTCAATAATTGAATTCTGTCCAGCTGATGTATGGTCATGTTTCTTATGCTTTGTGAAAAGCTCAAAATTATTATAATATTCTTCGTGTCTTATACAAGGGGTCTTCAAAAATGTATGGGAAAATGAATGAAATGATAAGGGAATTTTTCCTCAAAATTTTTTAAGCCCCTTGCGTTTCTGTCGTAGCTAAGTGCCATTGAGTTGGTTCCAACTCATAGTAACCCTGTTTAGGAATTGTGAAGCTTGAAATCTTTGTGGGAGCAGAAAGCCTCATCTTTCTCCCAAGGATTGGCTGGTTGGCTCGAAGCGCCAACCTTGTGGTTTGCAGGCCAGTGCTTATCCTGTGGAGCCACCACACTCCCTTCTATTTGTGTTATATACCTAATATTATGTTGGCAGGATTATTTACATGACATAAAGGGTTAAGTGCTTGACAACTATTAGAAACATTTGCTGTTGGACCCCACACAGAGACACCTGGAGCTTAGTGTCTGAAAGGCCACAGATTTCCAAACTTTCAGAAGCACGTTTGCTTTTCATACATGGGGTTGTTGTGAATCAGAATCAATTTGACAGCAGCTAACAACAACATTATCCTGGTGAGAAATATTTCAAATTATATTTTCTAAAATCTAAATTTGAATAATTCTACAATTGGCTTTCTTCAGGTAAAGTCACCAGGGAAAGGGAGGATATTTGGCAAATTTGACATTTGTTAAACACATTACTTTCTTTTTTTTCTGTTCCTAATTGGTTTTCCTTTCTTGGTTATATATTTTCAGGACACAAAGCAATTTTTACTTTCAAGAAATATTTTGTGCCTTTGCCAAAATTTCTGGAAAGAATGTCAAACTTTTCACTTTTTATAAATCTCACAAGTAAATATTTCTGACAGGTTTGAGAAAGTGTTTTTTCTACTCCTTCCAGCTTTAGTGAGACATATTTTCAAATCACCAAACCTGCTATTCCAATATGTCAGCTCAGTGAGTGCAATGTTGCATGAATAGCATAATATAATTTAAAAATATTCACAACAGTATTTATAATAGGTATAATATACATATTAGATGGCTAACAGAAATATATGTACTGACATACATTAGAGCTTTTAAGCTTATTTAACATTTAACATTGACATCCAGAAAAGTAAAAATTGAATGCTAGTGTAGAACCAAATAGAGTTTGTATGCTATGATATTTTAAGGGTTTTTATGGATTAATTTTTATGATTAAATGTAACTGAATTTGATTATTATTATTATGATGTTGTTGTTAGGTGCCATGGAGTCAATACTGACTCATAACGACCCTATGCACAACAGAACAAAACACTGCCTGATCCTGGTCCAATCTCACAATTGTTACCACGCTTGAGCCCATTGATGTTGCCACTTCGCCAATCCATCTCACTGGGAGTCTTCCTCTTTTTTTCTGAACCTCCACCTTACAAAACATGATATCCTTCTCCAGCGACTGCTCCCTCCTGACAATATGTCCGAAGTATGAGAAACAAAGTTTGGTCATACTGGCCTCTAAGGAGCACTCTGGCTACACTTCTTCCAAAACAGATCTGTTGGTTCTTTTGGCAGCCCATGGCACTTTCAATATTCTCCTCTAACACCATAACTCAAATGTATCGATTCTACGGTCTTCCTTATTCACTGTCCAGCTTTCACATGCATGTGAGGTTACTGAAAACACCATGGCTTGGGTCAGGCACACCTTAGTCCTCAAGATGACAACTTTGCTCTTCAACACTTGAAAAAGGTCTTGTGCAGCAGATTTGCCCAATGTGATACGTACTTTGATTTCTTGACTGCTGCTTCCATGAATGTTGATAGTTGATCCAAGAAGAATGAAATCCTTGAAAACTTCAATCTTTTCTCCATTGATAAGAATGTTGTTTATTAGTCCAGTGGTGAGGATTTTTGTTTTCTTTACATTGAGATGCAATCCATACTGAAGGCTGTGGTCTTTGATCTTCATCAGTAAATGTTTTAAGTCCTCTTCACTTTCAGCAAGCAAGATTGTATCATCTGCATATCACAGGTTGTTAATGAGTCTTCTTCCAATCCTGATGTCACGTTTCTCTTCATAGGACTCAACATCTCAGGTTATTTGCTCAGTATACAGGTTGAGTAAGTATGATGAAAGAATACAACCCTGTCGCACATCTTTCCTAACTTTAAACCATTCGGTGTTCCCATGTTCTATTCAAACAAGTGCCTCTTGGTCCATGCACAGATTCCTCATGAGCAAGGTAGGCAGTTCAAATTCATCAATCACACCTTGGAAACCCTATTCAGGTCACTATAAGTTGGAACTGACTTGAAGTCTCGTGAGAACACCAACAACATCTTGGAAAAAGTACATCAGGAAGTTCCCTTAGAAATGAAAATGGTGACACTTTTTCTCACTTAGTTTGGACTCGTTAATAGAAGAGATATCGTGGTCTGTAAAATAGAGGGAAAGATAAACAGGACATCCCTAAGGAGATGCATTGACACAGAGACTGCAACATGGGCCAAAACCTAGCAGGGACTGTGAGGCTGGCTCCGGACAGGTCAGGGCTTCCTTCTTCAGGGGCTGGTCACCACTGAAGTATGACAGACAAAGTCTGGTCATTCTAGCTCCCAAGGAAGATTCTGGCTGTACTTTTCCCAGCAAAGATTGGTTTGTTCTTTGGAAGTCCATGGCACTTTTAATATTCTCCACCAAAACCATAACTTAAATGTATCAATTCTTCTACTGTCTTCCTTATTCACTGTCCAGCTTTTGCATGCATATGGAGATATTGAAAATACCATGGCTTGGATCAGGTGCACCTTAGTTCTCAAGCTGACATCTTTGCTCTTCAACACTTTTAAAAGGTCTTGTGCAGCAGATTTGCCTTGGGAACACTATATACAGGGTTGCTCCTTGGAAACCCTTTCCAGGGTCTCTTGTGACTATGAACCACCTCCACTGCATTTAACAGCAATAATAATAAGTGTATCACAATATATCCAAAATGATTTGACTGGAAAACTTCCTTAAATAAATTTCCTTCCCATTTTAATTAATTCTGAAAAAAAAAAAAAAAAACTACTGAATATATATATATATATTTTTTTTTTGAAGTTGAATGGGAATTAACTCCTTTTAAAGCACTTTAGAAAGACTTTTGAACTAACAATAAAAGTTTCTGTTATTGTCCATTGCGGTCGAGTGGTTACAACTCTGAGTGATTCTGTATAGAGTTTCTGAGAAGCAGTTGGTGAATTTGAACCACCAATCGTGAAGCGAAAACCAAATTTGCAGTCGTCAAGTGCTTATCTACAGCACCACACCAACACTCCTCTCAAGTAGCTAGGTACCTTTGTTTGACACAGGATCACACAGAAATCCTTATCCAGTCAAACTCGATGAGTGTTTATTCACTAATGTGATTTTTTAAGTGTTCCACTAACACTTAGTGGGTTCCAATTCGCAATTCAATTACAACACGACTCACTTTCATTACACCTTTCGGGGGATTGATTATACAGGCTTAATCACTCTTGTCTGCCTAGTTTAGAACTGCTTGGGGGTTGTATTTTCACCTCTTTATTAGAGATAAGCATGTAAATATCTTAACTTTCTTTAAAATGCAACAAAGAATGTAAAATGGGACATTCTCATTTTGAATGATAAAACTTATAAAACTCATTTTTCTCTAAACTCCAATTTAAATAAAGACCCGTATGTTTCAGCCTCAAGCTGTGTATGTTTTTCAAGTTGATAAACTTGTTAAACATTCTAAAATACATAGTTAATAGCAATTATTGAGGCATATTCCTTGCTATTGTTGTTAAGTTCCATCGACTCAGTTCTGACTCATAGCAACCTTGCTTAGGACTTCCAAGGAGCATCTGGTGAGCTTGAACTGTCCATCTTGTTGCTATTGTTAAGTGCCATTCAGTTAGTTACACCTAATAGTGACCCTGAATAAAGTTTCCAAGGAGTAGCTGGTGGGTTTCAAGCACCAACCTTTTGGTTAGCAGTCCAGTGCTTATCTTGCATTGCCACACCAGGATGATAAGAAATATGTATCATTGATATCAATCATAATGATTTGGAAAATGGTGGATGAATGAGTCAGATCTGATTCCACAGCACACAACCGTCCACACCACACTAGTGAACAGATGATATGAACTGACATTGGTATGTTGTTGTTGTTAAGTGTTGTCAAGTTGGTTCCAATAATTGTTCCTTAGATTGTTGCTGCTCCCAAGCTTTTAAGACCCTCATCATTACTCAGCAAAGTAGGCTGTGGATCATTTTTCTGTGGACTGTGCTCTGCCAGTTGACTTTGATGTCCTTCAAGACTATGGTCCTGAGCCACCAGGCCCAATGACTCATTCAGTTACGGTGTTGGCTTATGCCTAAGAAATTTTCAGAGCTTTGCCCTCTGTGTGCTGTACTATAATCATGGATATTTTTGCAGCATATGTATACATATTTAGAAATATTCTCTGACAAGCCTATATGTATATTATGGACATAATCACATGCCTACTTAGCTTGGGCATCTTTATAACTACTCATGGACTATTGTTAGTTATTGTTCTAACAGGTTGGTGTGTATAATAATATTTACCTCAAGGAAAGAAAATGATGGTGGATGATTCTTCACTAAATGTTACATGAGGAAAGTATGGCAAATTGTACTGCTTAAGATTTCCAACTGTCAACATTTATTACAACAGAAAAGATTCACAAATTGAATGAAGTCTCAGTCAAATCTCAACATTGATTTGATGATGAAACAAACTAATAGAATAGGGATTGTCTTTATTGGATGATGAGAAAGTGTGGGTTTGGCCAAGTTTCCTTAGGCAGATAATGTGAATCATTTTATCCAGATGTTACGTTTCCTGTTTACCGTTTTCAATATGTTTCTGTAATATGGACATTATGAATACTTTTAGATTTGCTATAATCACAAAATGGTATACTTCCATTTATTTATTCACAACGAATTCATTCATTTATTCCCTGGGTAGGATTTTCAGTCACTGTTCATTAACTCTCCCTGATTGGAAGCGTTCTGAAAGTCAAATGAATGTTATTCATATTCAGCAGTTTATACAAGCATTAAGACTTCTCTAGAAACCATGAGAAAATATTAAAGCTCCAAAGATTTCTCATGGGCTTATTATTATTCAATATGGCCTATTGAATTTAAACTCATATTTTATAATGGTATGACCGTTGTTGCTTTTTGTATTACATGACACTAACCTTTGGAAATTCCCAGAAAAATTCTATTTCAAGTTATTTTTTAACATAATAGTTATTTTTAAAAAACAAATGAAATGTATCTCTCTTCTGTGAATTTTAATACAAATTCATTACTTTTAAATTGATTTAGAATTTCTGTTTTTAAAATAAAAGACATAATGAGTATAATACATAGAAATGAATGAGGCTTTCATGGACCTTAATAGAGGTGGATTTTCACGGACCTCAATAGATGTGGATTTTCATGGACCTTAATAGAGATGGATTTTCAATGTTGACAGGGCTTAGCTATATTTTTAGAGTCAAATTATGTTTTTCAACAATTTCTATAATTATTTTCCATAAGCATGCTGTGATGAGATATTTTAGCATATGTTTCCCTAACCCATTCAACTGCCAACTACCTAATTAATTACTTCATAAACGTACCTTTATCTCAGTTCATTGGGTAAAATAAACTAGTCTCCTATCAATTTGTTGTATTGTGATGGCATGTATGTTGCTATGATGCTGGAAGCAGGACCACTCGTATCTTATAGACCAGCAGGGTCATCCATAGTGGACAGTGGGCAGTTCACATTGGGATTCCACACTAGGAAGCAGGAGGGGTGGACCTTCTCTGAACAGTCACAGAATAAATGATGACTAGCATGGGGACATCTCTGGCACAGTGCCAGAACATGAGCCCCTCAGAGTTTAAGGAACTCAAAATATGACTGAGGAAAAGCTAACTTCTCAAAGGACAGTTGACCTTAATGCCGTGAATGCAGCAAAGGATCTGACACCTTTATTTTCTGATAGGACACAACTCAAAATGAGAAAACACAGGTACAAACAGCCATTGATAATTGGCCCATGGAATGTAAAAAGCATAAATCTAGGAAAATTGGAAGTTGTTGAAATTAAATTGAAGTCATAATTATCAGTATCCATAATAAGAATAATAATAATCTGTTGTTGTTGTTGCTAAGTGCCGTCGAGTCAGTTCCAAACCATAGTGACCTTCTGTAGAGTTTCCGAGGAGTGACTGGTGAGCTTGAACAGCCAACCTTGCAGTTCAAACGACTTTGTAGTGTGGCACATAATTATGACTTCAATTTTATTTTTAACAACTTCCAATTTTTAATGAGAGTCCTGGCATGACACTGTGGGTTAATGCGCCAGACTGCAAAGCCTTTTGAACTATAATGTCGACAGTTCAAGCTTACCAGTGGCTCCCCAGAAACCCTATACAGGGTCATTATGGGTAAGAACCAAATCGATGGCACTTAACAACAATTATTAATGAGTTGAAATGGACTGGTACATCTACAAGGAAGATCAGTTAATACCAGCATTGTTCAAATTTATGCACCAACCACTAAATTCAGAGATGTTGAAATTGAAGAATTTTACTAAGATCAAGTCAGAAATTGATCAAACATACAATCAAGATGCATTGATAATTGCTGGGGATTAAAAAGTGAAAGCTAGAAATAAAGAAGGATCAGCAGTTGGAAAACACAGCCTTGTGATTGAAATTATTCTGGAGAGTGCATGATAGAATTTTGCAAGACCAAAAATGTATTCATTACAAATACCTTTATATACAACATAAAATGTAATTATATATATGAACCTCACCAGATGGAATATGCAGGAATCAAACTGACAACATCTAGGGGAAGAGATGCTGTGAAACTCAGTATCATCAGGCAAGGCATAGCCAGTGGCAGACTGAGGCACATATCCTCAATTGTTCATATGCGAGTTCAATCTGAAGATGAAATTAATTTGAACAGGCCAACAAGAGCCAAAATACAACTTCAAAAATAGCCCCACCTGAATTTAGAGACCATCTCAAGAACATAATTTGATTTATTAGACACTAATGACTAAAGAGCAGACAAATCGTGGGATTAAATCAAATATGACACCCATTAAGGAAGGAAAAGGCTGTAAAAAAGATAAAAAAGAAAGAAAAGTCTAAATTGGCTGTCAGAAGAGGCTCTGGAATTTGTTCTTGAGTGTAGAGAAGCTAAAGCAGCTGGAAACATGAGTAAGTAAAGGAGCTGAATAGAAAATTTCAAAGGGCAGTTTAAGAAGACAAAGTAAATTATTTTAATGAAATGTGCAAAACCTGGAGTTAGAAAACAAAAAAGTATGAATACATTCAGAGCTTTTCAAGCTGAAAGAACTTAAGAAAAATTCCCAGCCTCAGCTTGAAATACTGAAGGATTCTATGGGTATATTGAATGATGCAGGAAGCATCAAAAGAAAGAACGAATATAGACAGTCACTTTGCCAAAAATAATTGATAATTAATTCATGAGGTACCATCCAATCAAGGATCAATGGTATTGAAGGCAGAAGTCTAATCTACAGTGAAGACGTTGGTGAAAATCAAGGCTTCAGAAATTTATGGAATGTAAATTAAAATGTTTCAACAATATAATATAGACCTGGAAGCACACATTCATCTAAGCAACAAAATCTGGAACACATCTACCTGGCCAATCTGTTGGAAATGATTCATATTTATGCTCACTGAAAAAAAAAGAGTC
>NW_006408539.1:26092174-26104692 GCF_000296735.1 Chrysochloris asiatica
AGTATCACATGCCAATAAAATGTTGCTGAAGATAATTCACAAAACTTGCAACACCACACTAGCAGGAAATTGTCAGACATTCAAGCTGAGTTCAGAAGAGAATGTGGAACCAATCATGTGGAACCAATCATAGATACATTGTTGGTGTTTGATAGATCTTGCCTGAAAGTAGAGGATACCAGGGAAATATTTACTTGTGCTTTACAGACTATGCAAAGGTATTTAATTAAGTGAAACATAACAAACTATGGATAACAATGTGAATATTTGTATTTTTTTTTTTTTCAAAACGTTTAATTGTGCTCACTAGGAACCTGTACATAAACCAAGAGGGTATTCTTAGAACAGAATAAGGACTTGTGTCCTTTCCCCATACTTATTCAATCTGTATGCTGAGCAAATAATCAAATATGCTGGATTATATGAAGAAGAATTTATCATTAGAATTGTATTTTCATCAACATGCTGTGATATGTTGATGAAACAACCAGACTTGTTGAAAACAGAGGACTTAAAATACTTACTGATGAAGATGAAAGACCATAACCTTAAGTTTGGATCACAACTGGGCCAATAAATAACATCATGATAAACAGAAGAAAGTTTGAATTTGTAAGAAAAGTACAAAATTGTAAAAGACTTCATTTTGCTTGAATCCACAATCAACACTCATGGAAGCAACAGCCAAGAAATCAAATGATGTATTGCATTAAGCCAATCTGCTGCATAAGACCACTTTAGAGAGTTCAAGAGCAAAGGTCAGTTTAAGGAATAAGGTGCACCTGACTTAAGCCATGGCAGTTAAACAACCTCATTTTGTTGTTGTTAAGTGCCGTCGAGTCTGTTCCAACCCACAGCAACCCTGTATAAGGTTTCCAAGGAGCAGCTGGTCAGTTAGAACCACCCAACTTTCAGTTCAAATGGCTTTGTAGTACAGCGCATTAGCCCACAGCACCTCACCAGAATTCCCGATAATCTCATAGTCATGTTAATTTTGGACAATGAATAAGCAAGAACATAGAATAATCAATGCACCTTAATTATGCTTTTGGCAAGGAATATTGGCAGACTGCCCAAAGAACAAACAAGGTACTGCCAGAATGCGCTTTTGAAGTAAAGCTGGAGAGATACTTTTTCTCTTTGGACATGTCAGTTGAGATCAGTCCCTGGAGGAGGATATCATGCTTGGTAAAGTGGGGGGTCAACAATAAAAAAGGAAGACCCCCTAAAGAGATGGCTTGGCAGTGGCAGCCACAATGAGCCCAAACATAATTGTTTGGATGGAGCAGAAAAGGACAGTGTTTCATAGTGTTTTGCAAAGAGTCTCCATGAGTTGCAACTGACTCAAGGACACTAACAACAACATACATGTGTTGTTGCTGTTGTTGGTGTTACATGCCATTGCATCAGTTCTGAGTCACAGTGACCCTGTAAAGGATTTCTGAGAGGGGCTGGTGGGCTTTAACAGCTTACCTTGAGGTTAGCAGACCAATGCTTATCCTATATTCCTACACAAGGACATATATATATATATATATATACATGTTAAGTGCTGTCAAGTGAATCCCGACCTATAGCGACCCTGTATAGGGTTTCCGAGGAGCATCTGGTGAGCTTGAACCACCGACCTTGCAGTTCAAACAGCTTAGCAGTCTGGCTCATTAACCCACAGTGCCATACCAGGACTCCAATATCAACAAATACCTACTGTCATTGAGTCAATTCTGACTCATGGTTGCATTGTATAGACTTTCTGAAGCTATAAATCTTTAAGGGAGCTGACAGCCTCATATTGCTTCTATGGAGTGGTTGATGGGTTTGAACAGCTGAACTAGTGGTTAGCTGACTTATGCTTAACCTATAGTGCCACCAGAGTACCCACATACAGTGTTGTGAGTTTCCTTCAAGTCAGTGCTGACTCAGAGGGTGCCTGTAAACTCCAGACGGAAACACAGCCTTGTCCCTGAGCCATTCTCACAGCTGCCATGTTTGAGTGCATCGGTGCTGTGACATATGCGCACAGATGTCGATTTATTTGTTATTTATTATAATGAGCATAGTTGATGATGAACGCTAAAAGGTTACAAGTTAACTTATTCTGCCTTCTTTATTTCTAATATAGAATTTCCTATCAATATTGCATATCTCTTTAACAACTAATTACCCTCTGTGAAGCACACATGATATTTTTCAAAATTTAACAGGTAAAGTTGGTGGATGACCTTTCCTAGAAGGCCATGAAAACCACATAACGGTGCTGCTCTATGCTGCTTCTTTGATGGTTCTTAAAAAGGGTCTTGCTTTTCATTTAAAATTTATCTGTCTCCTTGGTCACATCCTATGAACATTCTTGTAATGAAAAGCACAAAATGCCATCTGCAATTGTTAGTTCAACATCCCAGAATTCATTTCAGTTTTTAAAAATACATTGTTCCTATTTGCGACATTTGCTAATATCATTGATGTCACATTTTTAAATAAAGAGTAGTGGCAGTACACTTAATTACTGTAGACACAAAAGAAATCAACAATTGATTGGTTTGTGACTCACTATTAAAGTAACCAGACAAGAAAGACACATGTGAACATTATCATTTTTATAATTCATAAGTGAAGTGATCTGTCACTAAATAACCCAATTTGTGTCCTAATGACAAAACTTTGAATAACTTGGCAAAAAGTATCTGCAACTCTCAAGTAGAAAACAGAAGAGCAAAGTATTGTATTAATTACCTTGTTGCTCATTTTAGAACAATCTTTTGCCTTTTGGCATTTGACTTAAAGGAGTAAAAATACTTCCTTTTATAAAAAAGTACTGAAAGTACATTTTCAAAATGCCTTAAAATGAGAAAGTATTACAAGATATCAGTTAGTCAGAGGTGGTAATATTCAGAAAATATCAAATTTATTTTTGTTTTATACATATTATTTTCTAGGAATTTAAATTTCTTTTAGATTTGGTAATGACGTGTATTATAATTGGAATAGCAAAATAACTCTGGAAAAATTTAAAAATAATTTGAAAATAATTATTTGAAAAAAATGTATGTGTTCTGTAGACAAGATTAAAGATAACTCTTTCCTAAAATAAGTTATAATGACATAATTATTTCTTTTTACTATATTTTGTTTTTCAGCTTTCCATCTGAAATTTTTACAACTATGTCTTTGTAAAGTGAATGTCAGCTTTCTTTCTACCATGCTACGCAGTTTAAAAAGGGTTTCTTCACTCATATACTTGAAAGTGCCCATCAGGAATTATGCCAAGCAAGTGTTTGATTAAATATTAAATGCAAGTGATTTTGTTAGTCATGAGAAAGACATCCATAAGTGTTTTTGCAGACTTCAAGGTTTCCCTGCAACTAAAATGATGCATAAATAGTGTTACCAAGAGTTCCGTGAGAAACATCTCTGTCTTCTATAATGACTACCCCAAAACTACTGTTAGCAAGTCCTTCTGATTCATAGTGAGCCTGTAGTGCAGAATAGATTGCCCCAAAGGGTGTCTAAGTTTGTCATCTTTACAGAACCAAGTTGCCACATCTTTCTTAGTGACTCATGTATTTAACACCAACCTTTCAGTTAGTAATCCAGTACATAACCATTCTGCCACCAGTGAGCCTCTATAAATCACTACAGTATTTAAAAATATAGCTCAACTCAAGGCTTCTAAAGCGCATTCTCCACATCATTTTTCCATTCGAAAGGAGCGTTGTGAGCTCAAATACGAGGTTGTCTGGATACCACAGTGTTACCTTGATTTTCAATGTCTCTGTGTCTCATCTGTCCTGGTAGACCCTTCCCTTCCATCTGTCTTACACTGTTTGAATGTGGAATTTTAATCTCTTCTCCTGGTCTCCAACACATGGATAACAATAGCATTTACTGTAATTGTGTGTTAGCTACCCCTGCCCTTGAAAGCTCATGAGTCAGTCCATCCTCTGATGATTTTCATAATCTGGCTTGAAGCCATAGCAAAGGCATTCCTGTCACTTTCTTTTGTACAGTTCAGCTCATTCCATGATTTTCCATCATACTCAAGTTGCTCCGCACAGGATCACTAAATGGTGGCTAATATAATGGACATCGAACATAGGGCTCACATTTTCTTGTCAAAAATCCCTACTAGTTCTTTCCTCTTCTTAACTTTCTATGCTGCTTTTCTCACAAACCAACAGTTTTAACAGTCTGCTGTTGAGGGAAGAAGAGTGCTGAGCCTCAGTGCATAGGCTGTCTCTCCATTCTTAGACATGCTCAGTAAGCTTTCCTCTTCTTCCAAAAGAAGCGAGAGCCCACCATCATAGAACACAGAGCATTCTGGTCTCTTTTTCATTTTTAACTAAAAATAGACATGTGTCCAGAGAGAAACACATTACATATTCTTAAAATGTATTCATTTATTTTTCTTCACAGTCCAGTTTCGGTAGGGTCTGTAGTAGAGCACTCATAACGTGAATTCTCGGAAGAACATACAGAAAGCTTATATTTTGAGAAGCCTCTTGAGCTGAATCATATGTTTGAAACAACTTATTATCTAATGTCTCCCACTTAACATTGTGGGAAATGTTAACTATAGCTCTCATCTGTTCTCCACCATAAGAGATTTACAATGAATTACTCTTTGGGGTTGAACTATGCCTCTTCCCTCAAACTTGGCCACATGTTAGCTGCAGGTACTTAAAGATAGTACCTTATTTGGGAATTGTCTTCACAGATGTCATACACATTTGGGTGGTGTGGATATATATATATATATATACACATGAGAGAATGCTACCTGAAGACAAAGACAGAGATTGCTGCAATGTAACTTCAAACCACAGAATGCCAGTAAGCACCAAAAATTGCTGGCAAACATCAGAAACCAGGAGAAAATCATGGACTAGATTCTCCCTGAGAGGCTACAGAGTAAAGCAACCATGTCATTACCTGATTTCAGGTAAGTCTGTCTTACAGAACAAGGAGGGAATATGATTCTGTTATTTCACCCTTATGCACTTTGTAGCATTTTTTTCTTTAGCAGATCAAAATAATTAATGAAATTATACACTCTCTATACATATATAATCTTATTCTGACTGAGTTCATTTGAGTTAATATACAGCTAATGTGATGACATAGATATTTTGAAATAATTTGTGTAGTAATTTGTGTGTCCTCCATTATTAGTCATAAGTGTTAAGAACTTTTTTTTTTTTTTTTTTTTTAAAAATCTGTCACATTTCCCACTATGATTAATAAGATATTCATTTGTTTTCTTTAAAAAGGTATGGCGGATTTTTAAAAGAACCTGCACAAAGCTGATGGTTTTCAGACACACAGTAAAATCTCACAAAGAAGAGGGAGGGGAGAGGTGAGAAGAAGATGGATGGCAGAAGCAGAGAGCACAGTAGGAAGGAACTGGTCGTTGTACAGTGAAATCATGTGTGTGATGTGGTCACTGTAAGGAAAAAAGAAACACAACTAGGTTTGAGATTTTATATTCAGAATTGTATCCTACTATTAATATAGGATACTGTGTTTGCCTTGTTAGGAAGTAATTAAATTAATAGAAGGAATAACTCCTTCTGAAGTGACAAAAAGCCAATATTAATGGATTCTTATGAGCATGGACCATGCTAAAATCCATACTGCTTTTACCAACGGATTCGCCAACTCAAATGTTCTGAGGAAAAAACAAAAAACAAAAGAAAAGAAATCAATATATCTTATTCTAATGAAATAAGATGAATTTCAAATCAGTTTTAAATTAATACATTTATAATGTTAGAGAAATAGCATTTTCTCACTACAGTTATTTTCCTATGATGAGATTACAAAGCTTCATCAACTATTTCAAGTTTAAAGTAACATATTTATCTCTGAAAAAGTATTCACTAGTTTAGATTGTGTAAAGTAATTACATCATGCAGCTTAATGCTGTTGCTGGGATATTATACTTGAAGAAATGATGTAGCGTCCAATGGAGTATCAGTGAGTGAGAAATTGCATTTTAACAGAAGGTGTGTCATAATAAAATTGCTATTTTCTCAAATATTTGTTTTGCTTATTCCTTTTTTAACATGTTATGCAATGTATCAAAGTTAATATTTAAGTCATCCCCAATGCACTGTTAATTAAGATCACAGTCTTTGTAATTTAAGTATCCGATGTTATGCCTTAGTGTTTAACAAATAAAAACAGTCTACAGTTAGATCTATTTTGGTAAGTAGAAACAGCATAGAATAAATTTTATAATATTAAAACCTAACTACAAACATAAAAAAAAATATGTAAACGTATGTGATTTTATGTCATTATTATCATTGTTCGGTGTCATTGAGTCGGTTCTGACTCAGAGTGCCCAGATTCACAACAGCATCAAACACTAACACATCCTGTACCAGCCTCACAATTGTCGTTCCATGTGATTTCCTGGCTCCTGTCACTGTATCAATTCATCTCCTTGGGAATCTGCCTTGTTTGGGCTGACCCTCCACTCCACTAAGCATGGACTTCCTCTCCAGAACTGGTTCGTCCCAAAGACATGTCCAAAGTGTAATGACAAAAGTCTCCTGGCTTCCATGGAGCATTCTAGCTAATAGAGTTGTTTGTTTCTCTGACAGTACATGATACTATTTTTTTAAACAACATGTAAATTCAACTTATTTCACCTCTGTCATCTAAAGCTTGATTTTATTTAATATAAAGATATTTTTTAAAACTTTTCTGTCACAGGAAATGAAACAGGAGAGTTGCAGATCACAAAATGTTTCTCCTCTAACCTGTCAATTATTGATGAGAATTTTATAGACCACTATGCTATTTACTTTGTGGATTGTAGTAGTGAATGAACGAAGACGGACTTCCTCAGAATTAATAATGAACTATGTTCCTGATTCTCCCCATTTTTTCTGGCACAACAAAGTCTTTATCCATATAAATCAGGAGATCAAACGAACAAGAAATTTCCAACGGTGGTAGAAATGATACTATGGCTGTAATCTGCCTGATCACTGAATGGATTTATACTGACTAGCTTTCTGAAACTTTTTCCTGGATGTATTGTCATCTTTTGCAGGCTTGTCACACTCAATATCAAACTGCCATCTTTCAAGGACCTCACCACTTTCAATATTTGAGATGACTACCGCCAGTTTCTGAACTAAACATTTGTATAACCAATCTTTTAGCTGTTCCACCACATTATTTAGGTATTGGATGAGCTCAGGATCACTCGAGTCAAGGTTTCAGATGGCTATATGCCACGTTTATATAAAATGCTGTTAGTGCCAAATGAGAAGAACTCAGCCACAATTTCGGCGATCCCGCGGAGGGTGATGGTCTGCTCCCAGGTGAACTACAACGCCAATAACTGGCCCTACGCTTTCACAGGGTAAACGGGGGATACGGTAACAGTTCTCGCCACCTGTTTCAAAAGTCAGTACATGATACTTCTAATCATCTTCTCCCACACCATGATTCAAATGCATCAGTCCTTCCGTGGTCTTCTTTATTCACTGTCCAGCTTTCATATGTCTATGAGGAGATTGAAAATACCACGACTTGGATCAGACACACTTTAGTTCTCTAATTTATCTCTTTGCTTCTTAGCACTTTAAAAAGTCTCCTGAAGCATATTTGCAGTCCATCATTTTATTTCTTGACTACTACTTCCATAGTAGTCAAGAGGACTTGAAACATTTACTTATGAAGATTAAAGAGCACAGCCTTCGATATGGATTACATCTCAATGTCAAGAAAACAAAAATCCTCACCACTGGACCAATAAACAACATTGTTATCAACGGAGAAAAGATTGAAGTTGTCAAGGACTTCATTCTTCTTGGATCAACTATCAACACTCGCGGAAGTAGCAGTCAAGAGATCAGACGACGTATTGCACTGGGCAAATCTGCTGCACAGGAACTTTTTAAAGTATTGAAGAGCAGAGATGTCAGCTTGAGGACTAGGGTGCGCCTGACCCAGGCCATTGTGTTTTCAATAGCCTCATATGGATGCGAAAGCTGGACAGTGAATAAGGAGGATCGTAGAAGAATTGATGCCTTTGAGTTGTGGTGTTGGAGGAGAATACTGAGGGTGCCATGGACTGCCAAAAGAACCAATAGATCTGTTTTGGAAGAAGTGTAGCCAGAGTGCTCCTTGGAGGCCAGGATGGGTAAGCTTCGTCTCTCCTACTTCGGACATGTAGTCCGGAGGAAACAATCATTGGAGAAGGATGTCATGCTGGGTAGGGTGAAGGGTCAGAGAAAAAAGAGGAAGACCCCCAACGAGATGGATCGGCCAGGTGACATCATTGATGGACTCGGGGGTGGCAGCGGTGGTGAGGTTGGCCCAGGACCGAGCATTGTTTCGTTCTGCTGTGCATGGGGTCGCTATGAGTCGGTTCCGACTCGATGGCACCTGACAACAACAACAACTTCCATGATTGTTGATTGCGGAGCCAAGAAAAATGAAGTCTTCGACAACTTCAATCTTTTTCTCCAATTATACTGATGGTTTTTATTGGTCCATTTGTGAGTATTCTTGTTTTCTTTACATTGAGGTAAACCCATAACAAAAACTCACCAGTAAGTATTTTAAGTCTTCTTCATATTCAGCAAGCAAGGTTGCATCAACAATGCCTGATGCTCTATTTTCTTCTCACTGTGGGCTGTCTTCCTTTTATTGTCATCATAAAATCTTGTTTGGGGTCAGTACAGATGATTGTTTACTAAAAATGGTATCTGTCTTCCTTTTATTTTTAAAATACTGCGTGTGGATGTTCGTGAGATGGATATATACAAAGAGGCAGTTAAGAAAGAGCAGCTAACCTGCTGCCTTTGTATTTTACCATGTCCACTTGAGCAACACTGCACCAATTGCAAAATGAAGGGAAGAGAGAAAAGAAAAATTAGATTTGACATAACAAATGATTAAGATAGGCATGCAGAAAAAATACAAGGAAAAGGGACAGAAGGCTAGGGAAAAGGAAACCGCAAGATGAAGTACATACAGAATGGTATAAAAGATCTGCCAAATAAATGTGAAATCAGGGCTCAAACCTTCAGGCTATTGGTGAGAGTACATTGTAGATTCTTTAAACACTTGAGTGCCATATTTTCTTTACAGGATTATTAAAACCTTTCCATATCCCTCAGTTAGTTAGTTTCCAAACATGGTAGAAGTATTATGGAGACGCTTCCTAACTTAGAGATAAATGAATGATCACCAACCTGTAGTTGGATGAATACCATCATTTTCTTGAAGGTATTTGGAAATAATAAATTACCATATATATTGCTTCACACTTTAAAGCACATTTTAATATTTTGTTATCATTTATATGAGAATTAGAGAGAAAACTAATTTGTGTTTCCAAATATTTTAGACCTTAAAAAGCTGTGCACATAGCTATTTAATTAAAGGAAAAATGTAGACAGCCTTTCAAATGAACATTGCTAATTACTTAATTGGAGTCCTCCTGTGGTTCTCTGTGTTAATGTACTGGACTGAAAGGCTGGTTTGAACTGCAAGGTCGGAGGTTCAAGTTCACTAACCACTCCTCGGAAACTCTATAGAGGGTCTAAACAACAACAATTACTTAATTAGGGAGCATTGGTGTGGCACTGTTGGATAGCACTAGAGCGTAAGATCGACTTGAACCACAAGATGGGCAGTTCAAACTCACCAGCTGTTCCTTAGAAAACCTAGATAAGGTCCCTATGAGTTGGAACTGACGCAAAGACACTTAACAACAACAGCAACACTAACTTAATATCCATAGAAAACCAGCGCTAATTCAATTGGTAGTATAAAGACGTTCATCCTGTCACAACCAAATATTACTAGAGTTGATTAAAGCTTACTTACTCTTGGTATACTATTTATACTAACTCTAGGTATGATGAATTCAAATTGGTTTTGCTGGAATTATTGACCCATGTTTTTTACTGTATCCTTCATATTTTCACAATGAATGTAGCATTACATCTATCTCAAGTGAACCAAAATCTTATTAGTCCTGTCTAGCCAACAATAACTTTTTTTTTGCAGTACATTTGTACCACTTTTCCCCCCATCAACAACTTTGAAACTCTCATAGATCGGGGATGTATATGCATAACTATTGTTCATGTTTTGTATCAAGTCCACTCTGTTACAGTAATTTTACAGAAAAACGATGCCTTCATCTATACTCTGAAAATTAAATATAAATATTTACATCAGAAATGTAACTGAATCAAATTGCAGTAAAAATCTGTTGGCACTTGATGTTCACTTTTTTAAAAACTCATCTGGAAGCACCACATAAAATATAACATTTTCTATGATGAGCTATTTCCTATAACTATCTAAAATAATTATGTAAATAAATATTCCATAATCACATTTCGTAACTATCATAGTTCGTATTTTTTTAACAGCATGAAACATTTTCTTTTTTATCATCTATGAGGAGTTTTCCCAGGAACTTTTTCAGCCTCCTCTTTTTAAGGATGAGTTGGTAACATTGTGGATTAGTCTCGGGCTGCTAACCCCAAGGCAGGCAGTTCAAACCCACCAGCCATTGAATGGTAGAAAGACGAAGTTTCTGCTCTTATAAAGATTTATAATCTAGGAAATACAACATAGGGTCACTATAACTCTTATAAAGATTTATAATCTAGGAAACACAACATAGGGTCACTATAACTCTTATAAAGATTTATAATCTAGGAAACACGACATAAGGTCACTATAACTATTATAAAGATTTATAATCTAGGAAACATGACATAGGGTCACTGTAACTCGGAATCAACTATACACCAGTGGGTTTGTTTTTCTTTTTAAAAAGTCTCTGGTAATGCAGTCAGTAAAGCACTCAGTAACTAATCAAGTGATCCAAAGTTAGAACTTACCAGATGTTGCAGTCTGTTTCTATAACGTTTACAATTTGGAAACACTATGGGTCAGTTCTTCACTGTCCTACATGGTCACTATCAGATGAAATTGACTAGAAAGCAATGGGCATTGGTGGGTTGCCTTTTGATGCTCTGTTTTGTTTAAATCTCTTAAAGCTGTCTTGAAATTTACAAATATTTAAAGAATTGGAAGATGCTGTTATTAAATAATTGAGGGAAGATGTTAAATAATTGAGGGAAGCAGTGGTTCAATAGCAGAACTCACTCTTGTCAATAAGGCTGAGCTGGATTGACCCCCAGACAGTGCGCCTTGTGTGACGACACCACCAGTCAGTGAAAGCTTGTGTGTTGCTATGAGACTGAATGAAGTCATTTCTGATAGGGACTGTTACTTATACTTATCATGATGCCATGCAGAATTTTCAACATATGTATCAGGGTGCTTCAAAAAGTGCATGAACAAAAGGAATTGAAAGAAAATGGAATGTTTCCAAGAGCTTTTGAAGCCCTCTCATATACTAAAGGGTTAAAAAAATAACAATAATAAAAATAGCCATTTTAATTGCTTGGATGAGGACTTTAAAAATGAAATTAAAAAAAAATGTAGACATGATTATTTTGGACACATCATCAAGAAGGACTAAGAGTTGGAGAAGGACATCACATTTGCTAAATCAGGGGGTCAGAGAAATGAGAGAGACCCACACGAGATGGAGTGTTGGAATAACTCTTACAAGGGACTCAGGCACAACATCAGGTAGGTTGCTGTGTATTGGCAGCTAGCAACAACAAAGGTGACGACACATCACTCCTGGACAATCTTCTGGCTCTGATTTCTGATACGTTGCCAATTTTACCACGATTGTGTTTACACTGTCACTGTAAATGCCAACACAGTGAAAAAGCTAAAAAATGCAACTGTATCTATGTAAATAGCTTGGGAATCACAAACTCCTTGAAAGCACAATGAAGTGACCCAAAGGTAAGCAGACAACTTTGGAAAACTGCTGGAATGCAGGTAGACCTGTTCCAGAGCCACCCTTAAAATGTTTCACCAGAAGCCTGGGCTGCACGACAGAGGGCTCAGGGAGAAGCTGTCTTGCCAAGTTGTAGGTACAGCAGAAAGATCATGGGATTTCTCCATATCGACCCCAAACTTTTACAAATATCAAAGTGTTTAAACAGTAATCTAACTACTTGCAAAATCAAAAATCACCTTTCTTCAAAGGTAGAATAATATGACAGGTATCTATACACCATATTCTAAAATGCCCAATATTTAGCATAATGCCACAGGATTAACAAGAAAATAAAAAAAAAATAACTAATAGCGGGGAAACAATAGAGCAGTAGCCAGTACATATTATCCTACCATGGCTCAGATGTTAAATTTAGAAGACTTAGAATTTAAACCAGGTTCATAAGAAAGTTCAATAAGATAAAATGATTTAAATATTAAGTTATAAAGATGAATTAAAAGAATATTCTAGAACTGGAAAGTAAAATAACTAAAATAAAATAAATTTTATAAATACCTTTGTGGAATTGGAAAAAAAAAAAAAAAATCTACATAAGGCCCACCCGGCCCAAAGAGATGGGCTGGCACAGTGGTAGAAACAGTGGTGAGGATGG
>NW_006408539.1:26104792-26130583 GCF_000296735.1 Chrysochloris asiatica
AAAAAAAAAAAAAAAAAAAAGTGAACATGAAGAAGATGAGTAGAAATTGACCAAACTGAAGAACAGAGGGAAAACTGATCATGAAATAAAAATAAACAGATTCTTGAAGACCTGTGGAGCATTACCCTAACATAGCATGGTAATGGGGGTCACAGAATAATAATAAGGAGGTATGTTGTTGTTAAGTGCCATATAGGGTTTCCAAGGAGTTGTTGGTGAGCTTGAACCACGAACCCTCAGTTCAAATAACTTTGCAGTCTGGCACATTAACCCATAGCATCATACCAGGACTCCCAAGGAGGTATAGGGGGAGGGAGATATAAAAAATATAATGCCCATAGGTCCCCAAATTTGATGAAAATCACTGACATTTCAGACAGGGTCAGAGGATCCAAAACAGACAACCTAGAAAATGAAAAATACTTAAGCACACAATCAAGCTGCTGAAATTCAGATGATAATGAGAAACATTTAAACACAAGCAGAAGAAAAAGACATCATGTTCAAGTGAAAAGATAAGAAAGACTCAGTTTATCCTCAGAACAAATAGAGATGAGAAGAAAATAGAACTTTTTAAAAAAGTGCTGAAAGCAAAACTTCTCCCCTCAGAATCCTGCGCTGTTGCTTTTAGATGCCCTTTAGTCATTTCTAACTCACAGCACCTCTGTGTGCAACAGCGAGAAACTGCCTGGCTCTGTGTTGTCTTTACCATCATTGCTACGCCTGAGCCCACTTCTGCTGCCACTGTGCCAATCCATCTCACTAGGGGTCTTCCTCTTTATCGCTGACCCGCTACTTTACCTCGCATGATGTCCTTCTTTAGGGACTGGCACCTCCTGATAATATGTTTAAAGTATGAGAGATGAAGCTTGGCCATCCTGGCTTCTAAGGAACATTCTGGCTGCACATCGACCAACAAAGATTTGTTGGTTCTTCTGACAGACCATTGTGTTTTTAATATTCTTCTCCAACACCATAATTCAAATGCATCAATTCTTTTATGGTCTTCATTACTTATTGCCCAACTTTCATATGTATATGAGGCCACTGAAAATATCATGGCTTAAGTTAGACACACCTATTCTTCAAACTGACATGTTTTTCGTTCTTGAACACTTTAAAGAGATCTTGTGCAGCAGATTTGCCTAATGCAACACATCTTTTGATTTGTTGATTGCTGCTTTCATGAGTGTAGGTTGTTGTTGTTGTTGTTGTTAAGTGCCGTCGAGTCGGTTCCGACCCATAGCGACCCTGTACAGGGTTTCCGAGGGTGTAAATCCTTACGGGAGTAGAAAGCCTCATCTTTCTCCCGCGGAGTGGCTGGTAGTTTCGAACCGCTGACCTTAAGGTTCGCAGCCCGATTCGTAACCACTACGCTACCAGAGCTCCTTCATGAGTGTAGGTAGTGGATCCAAATATAGTCTTTGGCAGCTTCAATCTTTTCTCCATTTATCATGATATTTATCAGTCCAGTGGTGAGGATTTTAGTTTTCTTTACATTGAGGTGTAGTCCATACTGAAGGTTGTGGTCTTTGATCTTCATCAGCAAGTATTTTAAGTCCTCTTCATTTTCAGCAAGCATGGTCATATCATCTGCATATCACAGATTGTTAATGAGTCTACCTCCTATCCTGATGATAAATTCTTCTTTATATAATCCCTCTTCTTGGATTATTTGGTAAGGATACAAATTGAATAAATATGATAAAAGAATACAGTGCAGGCACACATCTTGCTATTTTAAACCATTCAGTATCCCCTTGTTCTGTTCGAATGGTTGCCTCTTTGTCCATGTACAACTTCCTCATGAACACAATTAAATGTTCTGGAATAAACATTCTTAACAATGTTATCCATAGCTTGTCATGACCCACACATTCGGAAGACTTTGCATAGTCAATAACACGCAGGGTTACTGGTTTGGTGCTATACGATCAGCACTGGACTGGGAATCACAAGGTCAGCAGTTAGAACTCACTAGCTGCTCCTTGAAAACCCTATACAGTGTCGCTATGAATCACAACTGACTATCAGCACTTAACAACAGAAATAGCAAACATCTTTCTAATATTCACGCTTTTCAGGCAAGATCCATCTGATGTCAGCAATGATTTCCCTGGTTTGACGTTCTCGTCTGAACCGGTTTGAACTTCTGGCAGTTCACTGTTGATGTACAGTTGCAGCTGCTTTTGAAAAATCTTTAGCAAAAGTTTAATTCCATATAATATTAATGGTATTGTCTGTTGATTTCTGCATTTGTTGGGTCACCACTTTGTGGAATGAGCACAAATATGGATTTCTTCCAATCGACTTACCAAGTAGTTGTCTTCCAAATGTCTTGGTGTAGATGAGTGAGCACCTCCATTGTTGCATCAGTTTGTTGAAAGATTTCACTTTGTATTCCATCAATTCCCAAAGCCCTTTTTATTTTTTTGGCCAATGCCAAGATAATCTTGGACTTCTTCCTTCTGTAGCATTGGCTCTTAATCATAGTCTATCTCTTGAAATGGTTAAACACTGACGGTTTCTTTTCGGTATAGTGATCCTGTGTATTTCTTCAATCTTCTTTTGATCCTTGCTGCATCATTTAATATTTAGCCCATAGAACCTTTCAAAATTACAGTCTAGGGTTGAAATTTTTCTTCAATTCTTTCAGCTTGAGAAATGATGGGAGTGCAATTTGCTTTTGGTTTTCTAACTGCAGGTGTTTGTACATTTCATTATATAATACTTGACTTTGTCTTCTCAAGCTACCTTTTAAAATTTTCTGTTCATTCTTTTATTTCCTCCGTACTTCTGTATGCTTTAAATTTCTACACTGAAGATCAAATTTCAGTCTCTTATGACATCATTTTGGTCTTTTCCTTCTTTCCTGTTTTCTTAAAGACCTTTTGGTTTCTTCCTGTGTAATTGTTCTTGATACCATCCCACCATTCTGTGGTCTTCAGTAATTAGTGTCTAATGAATCAAATCTGTTCCTGAGATGATTTCTAAAGTCTGGTTGGATATGCCCAAATTTATATTTTGGCTTTTGTGGATTTGTTTTCATTTTACTCAGATTCAGCCTGAAGTTTCATATGAGCTACTAATGGTCTGCTCCACAATCTACCCCTGGCCTAGTTTGGGCTGATGATATAGATTTTTTCCACTATTTCTTCTCATTGATAGAATCAGTTTGATTTCTGTATATTTCATTTGGTGAAGTCCATGTGTATAGAAATCTATCACCAAAGGCAATTATTTGAGTTTGAGGAGAAGAATGAAGAAATTTTCAGACAAATGAAGTTGGGATAATTTGTCACTAGATAAACTGCCCTATTTGAGATACTAAATGATGTTCCTCAGGTATAAAAGACATTATTTAAAAATAAAAAAAAAACTGCTATTGATAACAAGATCCATAGCCATCAAGTCAATTCCTACTTATAACAATCTTATATTTATACAAAGGGCAGAACATAACTGCACCCTTGGATTGCAGAGCTAGACAACCCATCTTTTAACTACAGAGTGGTTAATGGGTTTGAACTGCCAAACTTTCAGTTAACAACTGAGTGTTTAACTGCACCACTGGGGATCCCTAAGAAAAAGGACCCCTATGCAAACTCTATTCTACACTAAGGAATTAGTAGATGGGAATGCAGTTATAAAAGAGTATACGTTCGTTCTTGTTAAAATTTGTGAAAAAGAGAGGACAAATGACTGCAATTCATAAGTAATAACATTACAATATGGAAGTGTAGCATATAAACAATATCACACACCCATATACATGGAAGGCAGGTAATTTTCTCCAGATTCCTTTTTGTTGTTTGTTTTAGCTGAATGAAAACCTTTACCCTACCGTTCCTTTTGAGTTACAAGATCAGTTCTCCTCTATATTTGTGTCATGTTCAACTTAAACCATGCATCTCTCAATGCCCTATATTATGCTAGTTTCCAATCAATTTGCAAATAACAATTACGTTGGAGCCAAATATTTACTGAGTCTTTGCTATTTGCAGACATGTTCTAAGCACCAACGGATTAGAGTCTATATCCCCTGAACTATGCTGCGCTTTCATGAGCTAAACTTCACCTGTGAAAACAGTGGTGCCTTATAAGATATTAAAGGAAGTGTCTTTTCACTGCTGGGGGGTGGCCCAGGACAGATAGTGATCCCCAGTGCACAATTTTAACTCCCTCATTAGATTCCACCTTAGTTATGTTGCGGAGAACACTTTGCAAAATAACTGACAAATTATAATTTCATCATCTGTGAAATAAGGAAAATACTGTGCATTCCTTTATTCTCTATGAGGGGCTAGGAAACTTGCCTTCATATATACTTTTTAGCACAAGATTAACACAAAGCCACAAACCGTCTTATTTCAATTATTTTACTGAATAAATAACATCAGCACTGATTTGTTCAAATGTTCACAGTGACTGGTTCTTCCTAATAATATGTTCGAAGTATGAGAGATGAGTTCTCCCCATTCTGCTTTCTAAGGAGCATTCTGACTGTACTTCTTCCCACATAGATTTGTTTGTTCTTCAGGTAGTCCGTGGTACTTGTAATATTCTTCTAGAACACTGTAACTTGGATGCATCAATTCTTCTGCAGTCTTCCTTATGCATTATGCAATTTTCAGATGCATATGAGGTTTTTAAAAATACCATGGTTTGGATCAGTCATACCTCAAGCTTCAAACCGACACTTTTGCTCTTGAACACTTTAAAGAGGTATTGTGCAGATTCACCTATTGAAGCATGTTGTTTGTTTGATTTCTTGATTGCTTCTCACATGAGTGTAGCTAGTAGATTCAAGCAAAATGAAGTCTTTGACCACTTCAATCTTTTCTTCACTTATCATGAAGTTATTTATTGGTCCAAAGGTGAAGATTTTTGTTTTCTTTCCATTGAGGTGCAACCCATATTGAAGGCTGTGGTCTTTGACTATTATCAATATTTTAAGTGCTTTTCCCCACCAGATGCCTTTGTTTGTTGTTGTTGTTGTTGTTGTTGTTGTTGTTAGGGGCCATCAAGTCGATACTGACTCATAGTGACCCTATGTACAGCAGAACGAAATACTGCCTGATCCTGGGCCAACCTCACTACTGTGGCCACGCTTGAGTCCATCGATGCTGCCACCTGGCCAATCCATCTCATTGGGGGTCTCCCTCTTTTTCTCTGACCCTCCACCTTATCAAACATGATATCCTTCTCCAGTGACTGGTCTCTCCTGACAACATGACCAAAGTTCGAAAGAAGAAGCCTGGACATCCTGGCCTCTAAGATGCCTTTGTAGAACATGGTAAAAGGTAAATGACATGAATGGTCAACATCTGAACGTTGTTTCCTAATACCAGAGATTGTCACTTATCTGTGTTGTTACTAAACTGATTCTTAGGCATATGAAATATGAAGAATGACTGTAATGTGTATCTTAATCTATTTAAATAAAATGACATCTTACGAATGTCATACTGAAATGCTTTTGCTTAAAACAATAAACAAATCCAAGTATCTGAAGATAATTTGATATTCAGCTACCTTCTCTTTCCCTTTAAGGAGCAAGCGGTATCTATGGTACTTTGGAGGGCAGGTGTGGTGCGCAGCAGCATCCGGTGTCCCTTAATTAAACTGGAGTTACAAAGAGCCTCTGCCATTCGTTGCTCTTTTGTAAGTAGGGCCCAGGGTGGGTTTAGTGACAAGCTGGGCAGAATCTCATTTGCACATAAGGAAGCAGAGCTGGCCTGCTCATGCTAGAGTTGTCTTTTTATCTGTTGATGGATTTCCTTTTCCCTTTCCTGACAGAACAAAAATACTTAGAAAGCCCTCTATGTGCTATCTGCCTGGGCTCTGCTAGCACCCCAAACCAGATTTTCAGTCCAGCATTTAACCATACCAGGACTCTGGCTATTATTACAGGCTGTGTTAAATACTGAGTGCATAGGTGAACCGTTCATCTTTTATACCCTCCCCTCCCCCAATAACTTGTCAAAATATTCTTTTATTTAATAAGCATTGCCACTGACAAGTAGACCAGGGCGGTCACCAGAAAGCATGCAACACTGCTCATGTGATGCCTTTGAGTTGCAGTATTAGAAGGGGGTTATTCTCTTGCCTTGATGGCTCCAAGGCAAACAGTTTGCCTGATATTCTAACAGTCAAACAGTTTGCTTTTTACTTCTGGTCTTTCTTTCAAGAAATGTATTCTGTTTCTCATCCCCTTCCAAGACTAAGACTCAATGGAAATACACGCTCTAATTGGTGACCACGCTCGTCACCGATAAGGGGAAGTGAGGGAAAAACAGCAATGAAGCGGCAAGCTAAGCCCTACAATGTTCAATAGATTTCTGTGAACCCAGGTAAAGACCTGGTTGGCCAGAAGTGTGGCAAGACCTGGGGACTCTTGGGCCCAGAGTCAGTGACATAGCCACAGAGGACTAGAGTGGAGAGTAAAGCGTCCAGCTGATAAGAAGAGAGGGCATATGCATAAGAACACCCACACTTGCAGATAATACCCACTTGACCTGGCTTCAATGACTGGATGATCAGAGCTCAACTAGAAGAAGAAAGAAGAGGGAAAAAAGAATACTCTGATACAATTTGATGAAATTGACCTACACCTATGGATGCAGTAGCTCAAAAGAGGGAACAAATCTTTACAGCAAGAATCATTCCCACCCACTCCATACACAGAGTAGACAGGGATGGGTAACTTGGACATTGGCTACCCAAAATGGGGGAGCTACAAAGGCAAGAAGTGACTGGCTTACAAGCTTTCAAGAGGGAACCTAGATGCAGAGGGCATGGAGGAAGGTAGAATCTACACTGAAAAGTATACAATCTGTCTAGGCGGCACTGACGAAATTAAATGCGGATGGATCTTTTGTGATACAATAGTGAATAATTGTTATCAGGACTGCTTGTGAGGGTTGGAATTGTAAAGGTAGACGTTTTGTAGCAAGGAGGGGAGTGATTAACTTTTTAGCCTAGGAGCGGAGGTCCCTGGGACCATCAAGGGAGAAGAGCGGAGAGTGGGACCCTACCCAGAGAAGCAGTGATACCTGAGATGGAGGCAGAGATGATGATGTGGAGAGATGGAGCTGTTGGGAACTTTAGACACAGAGAGGGAGAGGGACTGTGTGTTGATGACCGGGGGACAGGCTTGTAGTGTATACCCTTTGGTTGGTTGATGATGCATGGAGGGGATTGTAACTGTAGCAATGAAATGATATACTATAGGATGAATATAAAACTAATGTTCTCCCAGGTAAACTGTCACATAATTCACAGTAAAACATTAAAAAAAAAAAAAAAAAGAAAGAAACATATTCTGTTTCTCTGGCTGTTCCAGGTTGGTTTGTATGGCTTTTCAACCTCAGAAGGTTCTGGGTGGGACTCAGTATTTCACTTAAAAACCCATACTCCACAAAGGGTTAACAAAAATACTTTTCCCTGGGTGTGTACTAATTCCCCTTTTAGCTAACTCAATTAGTTATAGGCTCAAGATGGGTTTAAAAGTTTTCTGTAATCATATTGCCCAGTATTCCTTTCTATCACACTTATATGACTATTTTTAAATAGAAGGCAGGAGAAACCAATATCCACAAGACAATCAAGCTCCTTAACATTATTTCTCCTCCTTTACCAATTCTGACTATGTCTGGATCCCTGTATTACAGAGCTCTGTTGCTCAAAGGTTGTGCATACATCACTACTTACCTCTATCCCATTTAGCCCATGCATGCCTCCCTAAGTCTACCCCTATCTTCCTTGTTCATTCACCCCCTTCGCCCTTTTGTATATTGCCCTCCTCTCATATAAGGAGCTCTGGTAATGTAGTGGTTACAAATGGGGCTGCTAATTTCACAGTCAGCAGTTCGAAACTACCAGCTGTTCCACGGGAGAAAGATGAGGCTTTCTGCTCTTGTAAAGATTTACAGCCTCAGAAACCCTGTACAGGGTCGCTATGAGTCAGAACTGACTGTACGGCACATAACAACAACAACAACAACAATCTCCTTGTATATAGCCCTCCCCATCACCTGAGCTAACACTCGTTTACTCCCTAACCTATGAATTACTGACCCTTCCCTGCAACCCCTGGTAACCAAGCAGCAAATAATTTTTCTTTTTGATTGGAAATCTTTCCTTAAGCTCTGACAATAACTGTCTTTTGCACTATTTGCCCTCTCATGACTGACTAACTTTAGTCAGCATAGTATCCTCAAGGTTCATTAATATGAGCTGGTTTGCAGCTTCATTGTTTTTCTTCAAAGTAGCCTAGTACCCCATTGTGGATATATATCAAAGTTTGTTTATCCATCCTTCCACTGATGGGCACTTATGATATCTCCATCTTTTTACTATTGTGAATAGTGCTTTGATGAACATTGGTGTGCATATATCTACTTGTATTCTGCCTTGTATTTCTTGCAAAGCCCTTTTTCAAAAATACATTTTCTGCTGTCTTTAAAAACACTGATGAAACATTGATGCTGCCACTAATTGTCACTACTATCGCATTCAAAGATTCTTGCCCCATCAGTCCCATTTATCAATGTGGCTCTGCACTGTACTTCTGTATTTCATTGCTGTCTGAGCCTCTATAGATAAGAAATCATTTCTCATTTGCATGCATTGCCCAAGCACCCATCAATATGCTGTTACTGCTGTTCTGTGCCTTCAAGCTTGTTCTGATTCATAGAGACCCTCTTTAGGGTTTCTGAGGGGTGACTAGTAGGTTTGAACCACCAACCTTGTGGTTAGCAATCCAGTGATGATCCTACAGCACCACACCAGGGACTATCATCAAATATGTGGTTAATCTATTGTTGCTGTCGGGTGCCTTCATATGAGCTCTGATTCCAAATGACTCTATGTACACTAGAAAGAACCACTTCCTGGTCCTGGTGATACCCTCACAACTGTTTTATGTTTGAGCCCGTTGTGACAGCTACTGTGGCAGTTCATGCAGTTGTGACTCATTTTGTGGCAGTTCATGCTGTCTTCTCTAGAGACAGGTCCCTCCTTATGGCATGCCCAAAGCTCATGAGTTGAAGTCTTACCACCCTCCCTTCTAAGGAACGTTTTGGATCTACTTCTTTCAATACAGTCTGTGTGCTCTCCTGGCAGTCCGTGCTCTAGTCAATATTCCTTTCTTCTAAATCTGTTTACATGTGAAAGATTAATGAAGTCTGTCCACCATGGGTGATTCTGCTGGCATTTGAAATATTGGTGGCATAGCTTCTAACATCACAGCAACACACAAGGCACCACTATACACCACACTGACACACTATTGGGTGTTGTTCTTAAGTGCCATAGAGTCAGTTCTGACCCATATCACCACCTTGTATAGTGTTTCTGATGAGCGGCTGGTAAGTTTGAACCGCCAACCTTGAAGTTCAGACCAACTTTGTAGTCCAGCACATTAATCCACAGCACTACAACAGGACTCTGGCTCTTACTATTTGTTGTTGTTGTTAAGTGCCATCGAGTCAGTTCTGACCCATAGCAACCCTGTAAAGGGTTTCAAAGGAGCAACTGGTGAGCTTGAACCACCAACCTGGCAGTTAAAATTGACTTTGCAACCTAGCGCATTAACCCACAGTGCCACACCGGCTCCTATTTGTTAAATAGTGAGTGCATAAGTGAACAACTCATCTTTTGACACCCTCCCCTTTAATAAATGTTCACAATATTGTTTTATTTAACTAGCGTTACCAGTGGCTTTTTTTTTATCCTGGGTCCTCTTGTAGATGTCACACACTAGTAAACAAAACAAATGAAACTGCTATCATTAAGAAAATTGCACTCTACTTAGATTCATAATGATTTATTTGCTCCCTATTCATGCCTGTTATAATTAATTAGCCTTGAACATTACATAAGGAAGACTACAGCAGAAGCGAGGCATTTGAGTTACAGCATTGGAGAAGAATATTGAAAGTACAACGGACTGCCAGAAGAACAAACAGATCTGTTTGGAAGAGGTATAACCAGAATGCTCCTTAGAAGCCAGGATGGCCAGACTGCGTCTCTCACACTTCGGACATTTTATCAGGAGGCATCAATCCTTGGAGAAGGACATCATGCTTGTTAAGTGGAAGATCAACAAAAATGATGAAGACACCCCATGAGATTGATGGGCACAGTGACAGCAGCAATGGGCTCAAGCTTAACAACGATTGTGAGTATGGTGCAGGACCGGGAAGTCTTGTCTCTGTTGTACAAAGGGTTACTATGAGTTAGAATGCTGTGGGTTAATGCGCTGGACTGCAAAGTCAGTTTGAACTGCAAAGTCCATGGCTCAAGCTTACCAGTCGCTCCTCAGAAACCCTATACAGGGTCAGTATAGGTCAGAACCAACTCGATGGCACATTACAACAACAACATCATTATCCTCATCTGCTTTTAAGGTATTCGCCACAACAGTAGCATGCCAATCAAAATCAAATCAAATCAAATCAAATATCTCATTAATATATTTGTTTCACCTAGGATCATGTTCGCATTCCAAATTACAAACAAGATACACTTGTCTCAACTGTATCAACAAGGTCTTTTAATGCCTCCAATTCTCCTGTTGAGTCCACACATGCTCAGTAGTAGGGAATTTTGGATTCTCTTTGCTTTACAAGCAAAACTTGAAGATATTGCAAGTTGAGTTCTAGTTCACTGCAATAAAAGGAAAATCACAATAAAGTGATTTACGTTATTTTTGTTGGTTTCTCAATGCTTGTAAAAGTTGTATTTGCTCTATACCATAGACTATTTGACATGACGCATTTGAGTTATGGTGTTAGAGGAGAATATTAAAAGTGCCATGGGCTGCCAAAAGAATCGGTAGATCCATTTTGGAAGAAGTGGAGCCAGAGTGCTCCTTGGAGGCTAGGGTGGCCAAACTTCGTCTCTCATATTTCGGACATATTGTCAGGAGGGACCAGTCACTAGAGAAGGATATCCTGTTTGGTAAGGTAGAGGGTCAGAGAAAAAGAGGAAGACCCCCCAACGAGATGGTCTGGCCAAATGACAGAATCGATGGACTCAAGCGTGGCAACAGTAGTGAGGTTGACCCAGGATTGGGCAGTGTTTCATCCTGCTGTGCATAAGGTCTCTATGAATCAGTACTGACTAGATGGCACCTAAAAACAACAACAACAACGTAGACTATTATGATGTGCATGATGGCTCCATAGGATAAACAACAGACCGTGAGCTACAACTATTGCTGAGAGGTAAGTGTTGTACTGTTGGATACCCATTGGATTGCTCTGAGGGAGAGAGATGAGACATTCTGCTACCCATAAAAATGCACAGCGTTAGGAACCCTATACAGTGTTACTATGAATTGGAATTGACTTGGTGGCAGTAATTTTGACTGTGGTTTTCATACTAAGAGTACAATGTCATTGTCTTGTTAGATGCTATAAAGTGATTCTGACTCATAACAACCCTATTTACAATAGAATAATGCACTTCCCAGTCCTATACCATCCTCAAAACTGTTGTTAGACTTGAACCCATTGTTACTCCCACTGAGACACTCCATCTGATAAGGGGTCTTCCTCGTCTTCACTGAACCTTCACTTCACCAAGAATGATGGTCTTCTCTAGGAATAGCTCCCTCCTGATAACATGTCTGAAGTGTGAGACAGACAACTTCTCACCATCCTGACTTCTAAGGAGCATTCTGGCTGTACTTTTCCAAACACAGATTTGTTTCTTCTTCTGGCACTCCAGTGCAACACAAACCCTCAAAACACAAAATTCATGGGCATTGAGTAGCTTCCAACTTATAGTAACCTTGTATAGGCTTTTCCGGGAATTTTAATCTTTCTGAGAGCTGACATCATTATCTTTCACCCTTGGAACCACTGATCTTCAGGTTGACTACCTGATGCCTAACCCACAGTGAATCCAGGGCTCCCCTATGTACAGTCTCATCATAGAATTTATTTTAGTGTTATTATTTCAACAATTATTTGATTCTACCTGATCATACTTACCGATACTCATTAATCCATAGTCTGGAACATTTTAGGGATTCTTGATGTAGCCCTGCAGGATAAGCACTGAACTGCAAAGCAAAAGATTGGCAGTGCAAACCCACCAGCTGATCCTTGGAAACCCTATATATAGGTTCACTATGAGTCCGAGCAGATTCAACAGCAGCACTTAACAACATATATCAAGGAGTATGGGAATGCTTTGGTTAATTTGACAACTACAATCTTCAAATTTGCTAGCTAACTTTTTCATTTTTCACAAGATAAATGTAATCAATTGTTTAATGGTTTGTTAGAAATAACTTTACAACTTTCAGACAACAGAAATGTGAATTAAATCTCATTGGGTGGTTAAAAGAACTATTATGTGAAACCAATTAATGCTACTTTTATAGCCTGAGACCAGCTGTCCACTGACAAAATGATAAAGTAGGGAATTTAAATAATTACTCAGATATTTTAGGGAAAATAAAATGCCTCAGCTATAATGCCAAACATTTTATTTAAATTATCTTTTTTTCTCTCTCTCTTTTTCATGGAGATAAGGGTATTTAAGTTCTCTAGAACACATTCTGAATGTTTCTAATAGCCAGTTAGGTTTAGTAAAATGAATCCCTTTTTACTCTCTTTTGATCCATAATTAATGTGTTACTATTAATATGTAATACTGGCTAGGAAAAAAGACCAATGCTGAATTTTAGGCTCCACAAAGAACTAATAAATTATGATGTCAAGCTCTAGCACCCATAATTCCTCCACATCTTCCGACACTGTATCAAAAGCATTGCCTTATCTACTGTGGCACTGTAGAATAAACACTGAACACAAGGTCAGTGGTTCACCTCCATCAACCATTCCTTGGAAGCCCTATTCAGGATCGCTATGAGTCAGAACTGGCTTGATGGCACTTAACAAAAAAGTCTACTGAATAATGTCTAAACTCTTCAGAGAGTTTTGATATTCTATTATGTGGTAGAATGGAATATAGCATCACGTTCCATCTAAGAAGAAATTAGCCTTCAACACACCACATTCACTGTTGTTGAGTCAATTCCAACTCAAAGCAACTCTATAGAACAAAGTAGAATGGTTCATTAGCATTGTTGAGACTAAATATTTAAGGGAGCAAACAGATTCATCTTTCTCCTGCAGAGCAGCTTTTGATTCTAGCCTCCCATACTTTGGTTAGCTGCTCAATGCTTAGCCTCTGCACCACAAAGTATAGCTTAATCGTTAAGAAAGGCACATAAAAATGCAATAGAGGAAGAGTTAGTGGAATGATACTAAAATAATATCTGTCTAAAATATTTTACTGGAATCTACCACATTAATAAAATGTTGTTGTTGTTAAGTGCCATGGAGTGGATTCTGACTCATATGACCCTGTATAGGGTATCTGAGGACAGCTGGTGGATTTGAACTGTCAACCTGGTGACTCACAGTCTAGTGACTATCCTACAGTGCAACAGCAGGAGTCCCATTAAATAATACAGCAAGTAAAAATAACTTCCTAATTTTCAATTTCTCATATGAACTGCTAACCACAAGGTCAGATAAAGATAAAATAAACATCACTTTTGATATTAAATGCAAAGTTATGCAAAATTGCATGTACATTTTATAGTGCTTTACTAAATTATTAATATACTGTCATTGCAATGTAATGCAAATTCCCTTTATTTACAAAATTTAAGCATTGAAGAACAGAATAAAATTTGAAAAGCAAACAAATTAAATATTTTTTAAATTACCATCATTTATATTTTAATAAAAATATTCATATGTCTATTCATTTAGAAAACATTTTAATCGGTAGTTAAAAAAACCAAGTCAAACACACTGTGGTCTAGTTGATATAGTCACTCAATAGGGTAGAGGGTCACCCTCCCCATAGGATTTCCAAGATTATAAATCTTTAAGGATGCAAACTGACTCATCTTTCACCCTCAAAGCAGATGGTGGGCTTAAACCACTGACTTAGATGGCAGCCTGATGTTTAATGCACTGCGCCACCAGAACACCTTAGATGTTGTTGTTAAGTGCTGTTGAGTCGGTTCCAACCCATAGTGACCCTGAACAGGGTTTCCGAGGCTATAGATCTTTATGAGAGCAGAAAGCCTCATCTTTCTCCCATGGAGCAGCTGGTAATTTTGAACTGTTGGCCTTGTGGTTCGCAGCCTGCTTTGTAACCACTGTGCTACTTACTAGAGTTCCCTTCAAGTTGGTTCTGACTCAGTGAAGTGGGTTCCAACTCATAGCAACCCTGTACAGGGTTTCCAAGGCATGGCTGGTAAGTTTAAACTGCTGACCTTGTGTTTCAAATTGACCTTGTAGTCCTGTGCTTTATCCCATAGTGATACCATGACAAATGAGATAGGTTGTCTTTGCTGTTGGTAAGTGGCATGGAGTCTATGGCAATTCATAGCGACCCTGTATAGGGTTTCCAAGGAGCAGCTGGTGAGCTTGAACCATTGATCTTGCGGTTCAAACTGACCTTGCATCTAGTACATTAACCCACAGTTCCACATATCAGTAGCTTGAAATTGATATAAGTAAACTGAACTATTTATTTAAAATACACACTATTATTTTGAGTTTTTATACAAATGAAACCATCACCATTCTATTTTTGCCAAATAAAATACTTATTGTGATTTTTTTACATAATTTAGGTACATTCCATTTACATTCTTCTCTTTAGACAATTAATTTAGCCATAAGTTATCAATTCATTATAATTATTTCAAATGTATACATTTTTTATCTAAGTATCTTCATTGCTGAAAATGTCACTAGGCTGCCATTAAAAGTTGTAAGGATACTCATTGATCACCCTGGAAGAGTATCTATATATAACTTTGTAAAAAAGACACAGGTGCCAGTGCCTTCTAAATACTTTGAGTTGCACTGGAATTCTTCTCTGTTTTCTTCTCTTTCCTAATCTTTTACACGATTTACTTCTGTGTAGAAATGCAACATACAGTTCATAGATTCTCTTCTCCACATGCCTTAAACTCTCAAAATTGTCAGTTCTTGACTAGTTTCTGGCTTGTTTTACTGATCATTTCTTCAGAGTAGGTTTCAAATACTTTATTTTCTCTTCATCTCAATACAAGTAATTCTTTAAGGTTTTCAAACATCATAATTATGTTCTATTTTCTCATATACCAAAGTTGCTCATTTATTATTAAGAGTTTCTTTTACGCCTTGTGCATATTTTGAAGCTTCACTTTTCTATGCTTAATATATTAAGTATTTCCAATATATGGAATATTTGCTTCTCTGCTTTTGTTACATTGTTTCTGTCAGTGCCCACTCTTGGCCCTAGGTTGACTTGCGTGTTTCCTGACTGTTTACTGTGAACTACTTAGCATTCTTTAATGCTTTATTTGTTGGAATCCAGTGAGTAAGTGTTGAGATTCAGTTCTTCCAGAGGTGTCTGGTTTTCATTTTGTTTTGCCATGCACACAAAGGCTTTATCAACCCAGAACAATTGAAAAATTAAATATCGACTTTATACCTTACACCTAATATAAATTTGGGTCAGTAACTATGTGGTTTATTTCTGTTATTATTTCACAGAATTTGTTGTTGTTGTTGTTTTTTCTGCTGCATCTTGAAGTCAAGTTAAAAAAAGTAAGTGAACTTGTTCCTCTCAGGATGGCAGATTTATTACATATTCAAATATTCTAATAGCGTTATCAAAACCATGGCCATTGATCAATTGTAATTCATAGCCACCCTGTAGGAGAGAATAGAGCTGTCTGTAGTATTTCCTCTTTACAGAAGCAGACTGCCACTTCTTTGTCCTGTGGCGCAGCTGATGGGTTTATATTACCTACCTTGTAGCTTAGTGGTTACGGTTATGAACCGCCAGGTCAGCAGTTCGAAACTGCCAGCTGTTCTGCTGGAGAAAGATGAGGCATTCTGCTCCCGTGAAGATTGACAAGCCTCAAAAACCCTATGCAGGGTCACTATGAGTCGGAACTGACTCCACAGCACATAATAACAACAACAACAACAACCTTTCAGTTAGTAGTCAAAGATTTGAAGTACCATACCACCTGTCCTCATGGTAATGCCATGCTGTGTTGTCATGGTTACGTACCTGAGTAGATTCTGACTCACAGTGACCCTTTGCACAACATAATTCACAGCCCTTAGCAATTCGCATCTATATAGTTGGTCTTTGTTACACTCCTCACCTCGGCTTGGTCTTACACTTGATAGTTTCTTTTAATGATTAAAATTTATTTTAGTAATTTCCAATTTTAATAATTGTATCATCCTGGGAAATTTTGAAATGAAAAGCTCCAATTCTACAGATTTTAGCAGGAACCTCCAGAGCACTGATAACTTTCAGTGTTCATTTACCTTCTAGTTTTTACCAGCAAATTTACTTGACCTTTAAAGTCCTTCTTTGTGTGTTACCTCAGCAATGAATTTAAATAAAATTAGTTTTTTCACTTAAGTGTAAAGAGAGGGTACTTTCAGGTGTCAGTCTAACATAATGAAGAACCCTGGAAGCATAGTGGACTATGAATAGGGCTGCCAACTGCAAGGTCAGCAGTTTGAATCTATCAGTCACTGTGTGGGGAAACATTAGTCTATACAGGGTCTCTATGAGTTCCAGCCGACTCCACAGCACAGCACACAGCCACCACCAGCAGTTTGATATAAAGAGCCCTGGTTGTTCAGTGGGTTAAATGTTGAGCTGCTAATGGAAAGTTGTAGTTCTAACCCAAGAATCCCTCTACCTGCTGGAGAAAAATGAGGCTGTCTTCTCCCATTAGATCTGCAATCTCAGAAACCCAAGGAGCAAGTCTAGTCTGTACTATTGCCTTTGTTATTAAGTGCTGTCCAGTTGGTTCTGACCCATAGCGACCCTGTATAGGGTTTCCCAGGAGTGACTGGTGAGCTTGAACCGCCGACCTTGCAGTTCAAATGGCATTGCATTCTGGCACATTCATCCACAGTGTCACCCCAGGAATATAGTGTCGCTTCAAGTAGGGATAAACTGATTATAGTGGGTGCTGGTGGAGTTTGATAGATTGAATATTTGTAAACCTGCATTTTTTTTTTCTCTTTCTCTCCCTATCTCCTTTTTCATGTCTCTCTTCATTGTAAAACCTAAACACACCATCACAACATTAATCCTTCTTAACAACTAACCCACATTTGATAGAATTTCACTTTCAGCAAGCAAGTGTGTGTCATCTGCTATTTCACAGATTTTTAATGAATCTTTCTCCATTTCTGAAACCATATTGTTCTAGATATAGTCCAGCCTCTCAGATTATTTACTTAGCAAGCATTTTGAATAAGTATAGCAAACAGATACAAACCTGGCTCACCTCGATCTTGATTTTAAACCAGGCTGCGAGCCACAAAGTCAGCAGTTCGAAACTGCTTTGTGGGCTGCAAGCCACAAAGTCAGCAGTTCGAAACTACCAGCTGTTCTATGGCAGAAAGATGAGGCTTTCTCCCGTAAAGATTTACAGCCTCGGAAACCCTGTACAGGTTCGTTATGAGTCGAAACCGACTCCAGGGCACATAACAACAACAACAAGTATCGCTTTGTTCTGTTTGAATGACTGTTGCTTGGAGAGTTGCTCAGGATCTGCATGCATACAAGTGTTCTGGAATCCCCAAGTCTTTACGATTGGTTTATGATCCCCATGGTCGAATGCCTTTACCCCACTGCTTCAAGTTGATTCCTAATCACAGCGATACTACAGGAAAGCATAAATAGGCTATATAAGTTTTCTGAGGCTGTCAATCTACATGGAAACAGACTGCCTCAGCTTCCAACCATGGAGTAGCTATTGGGTTGGAACCACCTATCTTTTGGTTAAAATCCCAATGCTCAACCCAGTGTGCCATTGTTATTAAATGCCATCTAAGGAGCTCTGGTAGCGTAGTGGTTACGAATCGGGCTGCGAACCTTAAGGTCAGCGGTTCGAAACTACCAGCCACTCCGCGGGAGAAAGATGAGGCTTTCTACTCCCGTAAAGATTTACACCCTTGGAAACCCTGTACAGGGTCGCTATGGGTCGGACCCGACTCGATGGCACTTAACAACAACAACAATGACTCTGCACAGGATTTCAAAAAAGCAGATGATGGGTTTGAACTGCCAACTTTGCAGTTAATTGTCCAGTGCTTATCCTACAGCACCGCTCCGAGATTCCTTGAATGTGTTTGCATAGTTAATAAAACACAGGTAAAAATCTTTCTATGTTTTCTGGTATTCTTTGCTTTCAGCCAAAATCCATCGATATCAGCAATGATATCCCTTGTTCCTGTTGTCTTCCAAATTTAACTTGAATTTCTGGCAGTTGTCTGTCAATGTATAGCTGCAACCATTTTTAAATTATCCTCACCAAAGCTTTATTTATATGTGGATATTAATGATGTTATTCAATAATTTCTGTATTCTGTAGGATTACATTTCTTTGAAACATGAATCTCTTCTAGTCACCTGGCCAGATAACTGGTTTTCCAAATTTCTTGGCATAGAGTAGTGAGTGTTCACATTTTCTGAAACATTTCCATTGGCATTCCACCCATTCTTGAATCATCGTGTTTTGCCAAGGCCTTCAGTGCAGCTTGGGCCTCTTCCTTGAGTACCATTGGCCGTGGATTACATGCTACCTTCTGAAAGGTTTGAACATTGGCCAACGATTTTCGATACAGAAACTAAGTGTATTCCTTTCATGTTCTTTTGACAATTCTGTCAAAGTTCAATATTTTGTCTACAGAGTCCAGTGTTGTAACTTAAAGGTTGACTTTTTCTTTAATCCTTTGAGTTTGAGAAATGTTACGTTTGTTCTTTCCTTTTTGATTTTCTAACCCCAGGTCTCCACAGATTAATTTTCTCTCCCCACTTAGATAACACAGACTCTACTACATGGTTTAACATGGAGACGTCCCTGGATGAAAGTAAATAAGAGTTCAAGGGTTACGACTCACATTCTCTAATAGGAATACTCATGAATAAGAATTGGAGTGACTGGTATTTATTTTCTATAAAGTTCATTGACTTTAAGTTAGTGATCATGTGTGAAATTTCCCTGCTTCATTTTCCATTTGGAATCTATTGCAGGAAAACAGCTATCTTTATTGAAAATAAACTTCCTGAGAAAGATCCTGAGTTTCAGATTTGTGCCACAAATAAACTGTCCTGGTGTGGCACTGTGAGATAATGCACCAGACTGCAAAGCCGTTTGAACTGCAAGGTTGGTGGTTCAAGCCCACCAGCTGTTCCTTGGAAATCCCATACAGGGTCGATGTGGGTCGGAATCAACTCAACGGCACTTCACAACAACAACAACAACAACAATATTTGGCTATAAGTAACATTATTCTAGAAGGAGCTCTGGTAGTGTAGTGGTTACGAATCTGGCTGCTAACCACAAGGTCAGCAGTTCAAAACTACCAGCTGTTCCGTGGGAGAACAATGAGGCTTTCTGCTCCTGTAAAGATTTACAGCCTCAGAAACCCTGAACAGGGTCACTATGAGTTGGAACCGACTCCACGGTACTTAACAACAACTAAGTGATTCCAATAAAGTATGTTGAAGAGCATAAAAGGAAACTCTGTACTTTCTTTTTGTGAGGCCATGCCATTCTCTGAAGTATACCAGAGTCCCCGTACTCACTCTGCAAGAAATATTTTAATTCATATTCAACACATCTGCTTGAAATAGTCAAATGTGTGTGTTGATACATGGTGACATGTTTTGCTTTGCTTTTTTTCTTAATAACTTTCATAGTAAAAGAAGTATCCTACTTCTCCATTGTTATCAAAGACTCCTAAAATCTATACTTACATTTTTGTTTGAAAGGCAATTGTGATATTTGTATTTTCAGTCTTTTTTGGTGATTGTGAGGTTGATGCCGCACCAGGCAGTGTTTTGTTGTGTTGTACATAGGGCTGCTCTGATTCAGTACTGACTCAATGGCACCTAACAACAACATTTTTTGATTCAAGAAACTGATTTCTTTCTTTCTAATAACATGTTGGTTTCTTCTGGACACAGCTTCTGGGATTCCATCAATCATTTACATCTTTAAAAAGCCATCCTGTTTATCTGCATTGCTGAGCAGGTCAGAATGTTTTTATAAGACAAAAGACACCCATTGTAATGCAGTCAATTTTGGGATGTTACCAACCCTGTAGGACAGAGTAGAAAGGTTGTAGAGGGTTTTCAAGGGGTTCTGGTTGTTATGTGCCGTGGAGTCGGTTCCGACTCATAGCGACCCTGTACAGGGTTTCCAAGGCTGTAAATCTTTAAGGGAGCAGAAAGTCTCATCTTTCTCCCGTGGAAGAGCTGGTAGTTTCCAACTGCTGACCTTAAGGTTTGCAGTCCGATTCATAACTACTAAGCTACCAGGGCTTACTAATTAGGCTGGTAACCTCAGGGTCAGCAATTCATAAGTACCAGCTGTTCCATGGGAAAAAGATGAGGCTTTCTGCTTCCATAAAGATTTACAGCCTCAGAAACCCTGTACAGGGTCGCTATGAGTCGGAATTGACTCCACTCCATGGCACATAACAACAACAACAGCAATCTTTATAGAGGAGTCCTGGTGTCATGCTGGCTGCAGGTTAATGAGCTAGACTGCAAAGTCCATTTGAACTGTAAGGTCAGGTCAGCCTTTCAGGCTCACCAGCCACTCCTTGGAAACCCTATACAGGGTCGCTATATGTCGGAACCGACTCAACAGCATTTAACAACAACAACAATCTTCACAGAAACAGGCTGACACATCTTTCTCTTACAGAGAGGCTGATGAATTCCAAACACTGATCTTTTAATTTGCAGCCAAGTATTTATCCTCAGTGGAGTAGTGGTGTGACACTGTGGATTAATGCGCTGGACTGCAAAGTTGATTTGAATGTCAAGGTCGGAGGTTCAAGCTCACCCAGCCGCTCCTGGGAAACCCTATATAGGGTCACTATGGGTTAGAACCAACTTGAGGGCACTTAACAACAACAATCTTTCATCTTAAGGATCCCTGATGACACCGAGGTTAAGTTGTTGTTGTTGTTAAGTGCCCTCAAATAGGTTCCTACCCATAGCACTCTGTTTAGGCTTTCCAGGGAGGAGCTGCATGAGCTCGAACCACTGACTTTGAGGTTCAAATCGACTTTGCAAACCAGTGCATTAACTCAGAGCGCCACAGCATCGAAAGCTAGAGGTACTCTAATAAGGAAGCCCATTATTTGTCTGTCTGCTGTACTGTGGTGGTCTGTGTACTGTGGTGATGCTACAAGCTATACCAACAGGGTCACGCAGTGTGGGCAGGGTTCAGCTGAGCTTCAGAGGAAGACAAATTAGGAAGAAGAAAAGGCGTACTACTTATGAATGATGAGCCACTGAAAACTGTATGAATAGCAGTGGAATATTGTCAGATATAGGACTGGAAGATGAAAATACTATGAAAAGCACTAGAATACTTTGAAATATAGGCTGGAAGATGAGCCACTTTGGTTAGAAAGCTTTCACAATCCAATGGGTTAAGAGCTGCTTCTTCAAAGTATAGTTGAACATAATGATAGGAATGGAGTAAAGTTTTAGGACATTCATTTGTAGAATTGACAAAACTCAAATACACTTCATACATTCCACATTCCAATTTTTAAATGAATGGAAAATTGGAGGTTGCCAAAGTGAAATAGAACACATAAAGATCAATATTCTAGGCATCAATTAGATGAAATTGACTGGTAAATGCCATTTTAAATCAGATGATCATATGGTTTACTATGCCAGGAATGATATATTGAAAAGGAATGGCAACACACTCATCTTCTGAAAGAACATTTCAAGATTTATCTTGAAGTACAATGCTGACTTTGGTAGGATAATATCTTTACACGTACAAGGTAGACCAGTTAAATCTACTACTATTAAAATGTGTATGCCAACCACCAAAGCCTGTGAAGATGAAAGTGATCAAACATGTAATCAAGAAACATTGATAATTTACTGGTGATCAGAATGCAAAGGTTGGAAATAAAGTGGAAAGTTCAGTTGTTGGAAAATACAGTCTTGATGATAGAAATGTTATTGGAGATAGTATGATAGAATTTTCCAAGACCAATAAATCATTCTTTGCAAAAACCTCTTTTTAACAGTGTGAATGGTGATGACTGTACACATGGACCTTAACAGAGGGAAAGCACAGGATCTAATTGATTATATCTGTGGAAAGAGAAGGTAGAAAAGCTCAATTAGTCAAAACAAGGCCAGAGGCAGGCTTTGGAACAGACCATCAATTACTCACATGCAAATTCAGACTGAAGATGAAGAAAATTAAAACAAGTTCATGAAAGACAAAATATGATCGTGAACATATCCCACCTGAATTTAGAGATATTCTCAAGCTCAGATTTGTTGTATCACACACATAAGACCAGAAGAGCTGTGGGATGGCATCAAGAATATAATCCATGAAGAAAGCAAAAAGTCATTAAAAAGAGTAGAAATTTAGAAAAATACCAAAATGGACATGTCAGGAGACTCAGAAAGCAGCTGTCCAGTCCAGACATGCTAGAGCAACTGAAGAAATAAGTCAAAGAGTTGAAAAAAAAGGTTTTTTTAAAAACAGCTCGAGAAGATGTGGGCAAGTATCATAATGAAATGTGCAAAGGTCTAGAGTTAGAAAATCAAAATGCAAAGGAAATGCTCAGAATTTCTAAAGCCGAAAGAACTGAAGAAAAAAAAAAAAAAAAAAAAAAACAAGCCTCGACTTATAATATTAAAAGATTCTATGAGCAGAATATTGAATAATGTAGAAAGTATCAAAAGAAGACAGAAGGCATAGACAGAGTACTGTACCAGAAAGAAATTGTCAGTGTCCTATCATTTTAAGAGGAAGCATATGACCAAGAACTGATGATACTGAAGGAAGAAGTCCAAGTACTGAAGGAAAAAAAAAAAAAAAAGACTATAGAAATTGACGGAATAAAAATGAAATCATTCAATAAATTGATGCAACACATTAGACGCTCACTCTTCTGTGCTAAGGAATTTGGAAGACAGCTACCTAGCCAACTGATAAATCAGTACTTGTGCCCATTCCAAAGAGAGGCAACCCAACAGAACCCAGAAATCATTGGACACTGTCATTAATATCACATGCATGTAAAATTTTGCTTAAGAAAATGTAAAAAGAATTGCAACAGTCCATAGACAGGGAAATGCCAGAAATTCAAACCTGATTCAGAAGATGACATGGAAGTAGGACTACCCTTGTTGACAGCAGAGAATATCAGGAAGATGTCTACTTGTGCTTTATTGACTATGAAAAAGTTTTTGACTGTGTGGATCATGATAAACTATGGATAACAGTACAAAGAATGGGTTTCCCAGAACACCAGGAGTCCAAAAGATACCTAGTATGGACAAAATAATATAAAAAAAGGATAAAACATTAACAATGGTGCTATGAGTTAGGCATTGGACTGTTAACCTCAAGGTTGGTGGTTCAAATCCACTAGTGCCTCTAAAAGACAAAAATGATGCTGTCTTCTCTTGCAAAGATTTATAGTCTCAGAAACAGTGGATAGGTATTCTATGAGTCAGAATAGACTTTATAGCAGTGGGTTTGGTGTCTCTGTAATACTTATGAAGACCTAAGTGAATATAATAACTGCACAAGGCAAGAAGGACTCAGAGCAACAGTAAGGAAACCAGAGGTGTAAAATCAATCATGTAGAACATTGTTGCATGTATAATTCATTTGTCCTGTTTTGATTACTTGCTTTCCATGTACGTAGTAAATAATTGATGAGTCTAAGCTGATTAAGGAGAGCATAATATCTACGGATCAATAAGTAACCTTGCCAATTAAAAATCAGAACTTAGATTTTCATACCACTCTGTGTGCAATAATAGTCATGTGAGAAGAGATAAATTACTTTTAATTTGTTTTCTTAAAGAAATACGAGATTTCCAATTGAAAGTTTCCTTTATTGATAATACTCTGTAACTATCATTACAATTAAGGAGCTCTGGTAGCATAGTGGTTACGAATCTGACTGTGAACTGCAAGGTCAGCAGTTTGAAATTACCAGCTGTTCTGCAAGAAAAAGATGAAGCTTTCTGCTCTCGTAAAGATTTACAGCCTCAGAATCCCTGTACAAGGTCGCTATGAGTAAGAACTGACTTCACAGCACATAACCACCACCACCATTACAATTAACTGTATGTGGTATGATATTCACTAGAAACAACTAAAAAGGACAGTAATCAAGTTAGTAAAATTTGAGTTTGGCTTCCAAGATTAGTATTGATCACTTTTTGCAGACTAGGAAGGAGAGACAGGCTACTTCTGAATATTTAGTCACTGAAAACCTTATGAATAGCAATGGAACGTAGACAGATAGCACCTGAATATTGAATATTGAAACATGATGCAGCACCAGAATTGTGTCAGACAAACGGCTGGAAGGTGAGCTTCTCAAGTTGCAAGGCACTCAAAATACAACTCGGGAGGAGCTGCCTACTCAAGTTAGAGTTCATGTGATAATGGTGTTTCAGTTAAGCCTATGGGACCTTCATTTGCTGAAGAGGAACTGCTCAAAATGAGGAGAAACAGCTGTTAACATCAGAAAGTGGCTGGCAGCTTTTAACTATTGACCTTTTGATTAACAGTCTAATGCCTATCCTACAATACCACACTAGTGTTCTCTGTAAAGATTTTTTGCTATTAAGTGGCTTGGAGTCAGTTCCAACTCATATCCACTCTGTATAGGGTATCCAAGGAGTGGCTGGTGGGTTTGAACCACAGACCTTGCTGTTAGCAATCCAGTGCTTACCTTATAACACCATACCAGGACTCCAATAAAGCCTTGGAAAAGCTACTGGCCATTTCTACTACGTCCTATAGAGTCACTGTGAGTTGGAATGTACTTGATGGCAGTGGTTTTTATTTTATTTTATTTTATTTTTACAAATTACATAAACTAGTAATCAACAAATCATCTCTTCATGAACCTTGGACTCAGAATTAAATCAATCTCCGATTTCTGTCTTGTATTTCTCTTTTCAGATATGATTTTGTATATATACAATTCTAAGAAAACCATTAAAAGTATCTTTTCAAACTAATAAACAAGTTCAGAAAATTTGAGATGTTGATGGTAATTCAGGTTACTTTGTGCAGGATGGACTCAGGTTACACTGTGGAGGATGCATTGGGACTGAAGTCATTGAATGACTCTGAGTAAAGTAAATAAGAGACTGTGTTTTTCCTCAGTGAGAGGCGATGGAAGTGTTGACAGAGATGTTATAAGTGAAGATAAAATAAGATTGATTTGAACTATTTCTCCTTTTTCAGTCTACCTTCAGATCTGTCCATTGTGTTTATCTCATTAGAAGAACTTCATGCCGTAAGAACTGAGGTGTAAGAACATGGCAAAACTGGTGCTGAGAGGATAATCTTTTGTGATAAATGTACATATCCAAAAAGAAGAAAGAACCAAAATTATCTCATTAACACAGCATATCAAACAATTAGAAACAGACCAACAGAGGGAACCTACAGTCACCAATAGAAAAGAAATGATAATGATAAAAGCAGAAATAAATGAGATGGAAAACAGAAAAACTGTAGAAAGAATCAACAGAACAAGAAGCTGGTTCTTTGACAGGATTAATGAAATTAAATTATACCCAGAGCTATAAGGCAAGATAGGGAAATTAAATGTATCCAAATTGGCAAAGAGGAAATAAAATTGTCTCTATTTGTAGATGATATGATCCTATACATAGAAAACC
>NW_006408539.1:26132958-26135344 GCF_000296735.1 Chrysochloris asiatica
TCTCCACTGAATGGTCTCTGATCTCTTGGGACAGGACTAATGAAAGGAAATAGGGATAAGAATCTTGTGCTACAATAGTGAATAATTGCTTAGGACTGACTGTGAGGGTAGGAAATGTAAAGGTAAATGTTTTGTAACAAAAGGAGGGGACTGACTGATTTTGCAGTCCAGGAGCAGAGGTCCCTAGGACCATCAATTGAGAAGAGCGAAGTGCGGGACCCTACCCAGAGAAGCATTGATGCTGGAAATGGCGGCAGAGATGATAATGTGGACAGATGAAGCATCTGAGGACTCTGGACTCAGGGAGCGAGAGGAGCTGTGTGCTGACAGCCGAGGGGCAGGCATGTGGGGTGCACCCTTAGGTTGTTTGATGATGCTTGGAGGGGATTGTAATCATTGTAATGAAATGAAATATGATAGGAAGAATGTAATGTTCTCCCGTGTAAACCCACATAATTCACACACAAAAAAAAATAACTAAGGTGGGGTCAGCAACTCCCACCTTCTAGAAGGAACCTCCCTGTTTTTTGAGCAGCTGTATGGGGCAGATCTTCTTGGCTAATCTCATTGAACCCTAAAACATGCATGATTCCAAACATGTTATTTTCAATTACGTCATATGCATGTGAATGCCAGAAAATAGAGAAGGTTGAAGAATTTGTGTTTTTGAATTATGGTGTTTGCAATGAAAATGAGGCCTACCATGAATTGTCGGAATAATAAACAATTTGTGTTGGAAGCAGTACAGGCAGGGTGCTCCTTAGAAATGAGGATGGATGGCATGCACTGTCGCCATGCCATTAGGAGGGACCAGCTCCTAGACAATGACATCATACTTGAAAAAGTGGAGCTTCAAAGAAAAAGAACAAAACCCCCAAAGAGATGGAATGACAGAATGACTGCAATAGTGGACTCACACATAGGAATGGTAGTGAAGATGGCAAAAAGCTAAGCAGTGTTTCATTCAGTTGTACGTCAAGCCACTATGAGTTGGAGCTGACTTGGCCCCTAAAAATAGCAACAGTTTATAGATGAGCAAATTCAGTTGAGTAATGAAGGACTCTTGGTAAGGTCCTGTAGGATAAGCTCGGGGCTGCTAACCATCAGGTCTATGGTTCAAACCTACCAGGTGTTCCGTCGAAATCTGTACAGGGTCACTATGAGTTTGAACTAAATCAAAGACACTTAACAACAACAACAACAACAAATATTTCTAACTAGCAAAAATGAAACCAAAAATTTGAAAGAGCCAGTGTGTCCTCATAGGTAGGACACTTTAATGATATTCAAGACTAATAACAAGAAGAGTTGTGAGATGACATCAAAACATCATACTAGAAAGCAAAATGTTATTAAACAGAAATGGAAGAAGGAAAATATCAAAATGGATGTTAGAAGAGAAACTGAAATTTGCTCTCCAGAGTAGAGATGTTAAAGCAAATGGAAGAAATGAGGAGGTACAAAAGTGCCGAACAAAAAATTTCAAAGGTCAGCTGGAGAAGACAAAGTCAAACATTACAACAAAATGTGCAAAGAGCTGCAGTCAGAAAACCAAAAAGGAAGAACATGCTTAGCATTTCTCAAGCTGGGGGAACTGAAGAAAAAATTCAAGCTTCGACTTTCGTTATTGAAAGATTCTCTGGGCAAATTATTGAATGATGCAGAAAGCATCAAAAGAAGATGGAAGAGATACACAAAGTCACTGTATCAAAAGGAAATGGCTGATGTTCAACTGTTTCAAGAGGTAGTATATGATGAAGAGCCAATGATACTGAAGGAAGAAGTCCAAAGTGAATTGAAGGAATTGGCAAAGAACGAGGCACCAGGAAGTGATGGAATAAAAATTGAAATCTTTCAAGAAAGTGAGGCGCCACAGGAGGCACTCACTCATCTCTGCCAAGAAATTTGGAAGACAAATATCTGGCCAACTAATTGGAAGAGATCTTTATTTGTGCCCATTCTAAAAAGAGGTAACCCAACAGAATGCGGATTCCATTGGACAGTATCTTTGCTATCCCATGTAAGTAAAGTGTTACTAAAGGTAATACAGAAACGTCTGCAAGCATACAAGCATACATTGACGGAGAACATACAGAAGTTTAAGGCAGATTCTAAAGAGACCAAGAGACCGTGGAACAAGGACTATTATTGCTGATGGCTGATGGATCTTGGCTGAAAGCAGAGAATACGAGAAAGATGTTTACCTGTGCTTTATTGACTATGCAAAGGCTGTCGATTCTGTGGATCATGACACGCGATGGACAACATTGAGAAGTATGAGTATTCTGGAACACTTTTTTATTCTCATGAGGAATCTACACATGGACCAAGAGGCAGTTTTAGACCAGAACATGGGAATACTGAATGGTTTAAAATTAAGAAAGGT
>NW_006408539.1:26136108-26137220 GCF_000296735.1 Chrysochloris asiatica
GAGGGTCAGTGAAAAAGAGGAAGATCCCCAGTGAGATGGATTGGCAAAGTGTCAGCATCAGTGGGTTCAAGTGTGGCTACAATTGTGAAGTTTGCCCAGAACGAGACAGAATTTCATTCTGCTGTGCATAGAGTTGCTATGGTTTGCTACCTACTTGATGGCACCTAACAACAACAACAAGATTTATAAAGACTAACATAGAAAACTACCTGTAATACCTTACACTGTCACTCATTTTTATTACGTTGGTTCCCAGTGGATGGTGTCATGATCACTTCTTCTTTGAAAAGGATGGTCATGACTGTTTTGAGCCATTTTTATTTTTTTTTAAAATCTAATTTTATTGCATTATATATTTAGATAATATAAAGACATAATTATGTAAATATATATGCTGATAAATACCAAAATGGAATAGACAAATATTGATGAATAAAAAGTATATATATACTGATGAGTATCAAAATAGAAGAGATAACAAAATACTATTACCTTTGTACTGAAAAGAAAAATGATTCAATCATTATATCAAACATTATAGAGAACAGTTACATATTTTCATAAATATGTATATATGTGAGTGGCATTTGAGGGAAATATTTTATCTGCTTTATCAACACTAATATAGTTTGTAAAATTCAAGGCAAGTGTCATGGAAATGGTTTTTTAACAATAAAAAAATACAGAAAATGAAAGCACATTGATCTCACTTTTATATTATTCATTTTCATTAAAATGTTTATAAACATTAGAGTCAACTCTGAGCCTTTTCCTTTTGAGTAATGCGATCTGTCATAGTGATCTCATGATCATCTTATGAGTCTCTTTGATAAACAGTGAAGAAAAAAGTCTAAACTACATTGAAGATATGATGAAACCAAGCCTGCAAGAATTGATGGTACCCCAATGGAGATAAATAAACAAATATACAAAACCTGGAAGCACTCATTCATCTATGCCAAGAAATGTGGACGCTATCTAGCTTGTCAACTGACTGGGAGATATCCCTATTTGTATCCACTTCACAGAAGGGCCATCTAACAGAATAGGGAAATTATTGAACTGTACCATTAGTATCACATGGAAGTAAAGTTTTGCTGAAGATCATTTTT
>NW_006408539.1:26137830-26143931 GCF_000296735.1 Chrysochloris asiatica
ATCCACAATCAACAGTCATGTAATCAGCAGACAAGAAATTAAATGACACAATGCATTAGGCAAATCTGCTGCACAAGATCTCTTTAAAGTTCAAGAGCCAAGATGTCACTCTGAGGACTAAGGTGCACTTGACCCAAATCATATTATTTTAAATCACCTCATATAGATGCAAAATTTAGTCAATAATTTAAGCAATATTGAAGAAGAGTGGATGTCTTTTAATAATCATATTGTTAAAGAATATTGAATATATAATGGACTGCAAGAGCAGTACGTTTTATCTTGGGAAATATAAAGTTAGAATGTTCCTTTGAGTCATAACCAACAAGAAGCCCAGAATTTATTCTGAGGTGCCAAAGGGTGTATTCAAATCTTTGATCTTTCAGTTAGCATTGTTGTTGTTAAGTACCATTGAGTCGATTCCGACCCATAGTGACTCTGTGTAGGGCTTCCAAGGAGTGACTAGTGAGCTTGAACCACTGACCTTGTGGTTCAAACGACTTTGAGGTCCAGCACATTAGCCCACAGCACCACACTAGAACTCTTTTAGTTAGCATACGAGCACACAAATCATTTCCTGTTCTACATCCTTTACTTATAACTATAACCCTGGTGTGACACTGTAGGATAAACATTGGACTGCTAACTGCGAACTCTGCAGTTCAAACACACCAGTTGCTCTTAGAAATCCTACACAGGTCACTATGAAACAGAACCAGCTTGACAGCCTGGAACAACAATAATTCATAACTGGTGTACCTTTTAACCTTGCCACAGGGTGTTAGAAAATTTGAAAAATGATCTGCTTATGTAAGACAGTATCAAAATGAATGAAACCCTGGATTATATTAAAAGATTTGAATTTTCCTAGTACATGTTATCATATTGTTGCTCTTGTTGGTAAGAGCTGCCGAGTCAGTTCCGGCCCATGGCAACCCTATATAGAGTTTCCGAGGAGTATCTGGGGAGCTCAAATCACCAATCTTGCTATTCAAACCAACTTCGCAGTCCAATGCATTAACCCAGAGCTCCATGCTACCACACAGCTTTCCTATTTTCACGTGTTATTTTAAAGCTATCTGAGGGCAAATCTCATTCAGTTACTGATATTTCTGTATAAAGTTCATTTCTAAGGCCTGTTTTGTTGTCATTTTACACTCTAGAAACATCCAGAGGTATTTGGGAATTCACTTGAATCAAGACATTTGGGGAACTCTAATAGTGAGTCATTTATAAGACACAACTCTTTATAAAACAGATAGATATAGTAGTATGAAGTTAGATACTCATAATAAGATCTACAGTATTTATAAGGACCTAGTAAGTTTCTTCAAGGAGCTCTGGTAGCATAGTGGTTACGAATCAGGCTGTAAACCACAAGGTCAGCATTTCAAAACTACAAGCTGCTCCGTGGGAGAAAGATGAGGCTTTCTGCTCCCGTAAAGATTTATAGCCTCAGAAACCCTCGGAATTTAACGACAACAACAGTAAGTTTCTTCAGTGCTCTGTGAACTTCTCAGGAAGGTGTTATTGAACGGGATCAAGCCTTGAATTTCTCCTTGTGTCCAGAAAACGTCACCAATGTTTGGACTGATCAACACATCTGGCTAATCTATGATACTCAGACCAATAGAGTCGTCAGTGGCCATTTGCAAGGCAAAGATAAACACAGGTTGTGAAATTTATATGTTTTGATGACACCTTTATCTTTCAATTATATACAAAAGCATACCAATTTGTTGTTGTTATGTGCCATGGAGTCGGTTCCGATTCATAGCGACCCTGTACAGGGTTTCCAAGGCTGTAAATCTTTACGGAAGCAGAAAGTCTCATCTTTCTCCCGCAGAACAGCTGGTAGTTTCAAACTGCTGACTCTGAGGTTCTCAGCCCGATTTGTAACCACTACGCTACCAGAGCTCCTTAGTAGGATGATAAAAACTACCTTCATAACATAATATAGTCAAGCTCATTTCCCTCTGACCTTCCAGTTCTTGGAACGTGAGTCTAACTTGATTTCAGCTTCAGCTGCATTGAACCAACAGTTCAATTAGGTGTCTATGAAGAGACTCCCCCACACTGACCTTTGAGATGTGCATTTGGAATTTGCCAGACTCCAAAACCGCATGAGCCATTTCCTTCACACTGTGAGTTCTGTGAGACAGTGCACTGCATTGAGGAATCCTGGGGTGTTGGGGAGAGTACTGAGGAGAGAAGATCAGGTATTACAGTTACAGTGTGGTAAATTGGGAAGTGCCATTGAGTCCGCTGCGGCTCACAGTGACCATATGTAGGGCTTCGGAGGAGAAGCTGGTGGATTTAAACCATTGTCCTTGTTGGCCATAGTTCAGTGTTGAACCTACAGGGCTACACCAGGAGTCTAGCAGTGACAAAGTACTTGGGAACATAGGACATTTGGAATATCTTTAACCTCTACCTCACAGGGGCCAGCCTCATGCTACTTCTCCTTCACCGTGTGGTTACTGAGAGTTTAGATGTCAGCCCGCAAGCTGTATTTAATATTTTTTAAAATTGGGATGGAAACTCAATAAGAAAAATCCCAATTGAAGTCGTCTAATTAAAAATAACAGCACCTCTTATTTCAAACTTTAGGTTTGGCGCACCTGGAGAAAAAATAAAGAAATATTGGTATTTGAAAAATGACTTTGCATGGTAGTAGTCAATCTCTCAGCAAACAATATTAAAAATGAGATGAAAACAACTCCTATTCTATAGATCTGTCCAGAAATAAAAATAGAAAAAGAAAAAAAAAGCTCCAATAAAATCTATAAAAACTGCACTTAAATGGTAAATCCAATCAGAATTGATTGCGTGAATATTTAGAATTTGTATGTGTTCTAAAAACTCTGTTTTCTATTTTTAAAAAGGCATTATGACTTTGAGGGAGTAAAAGAGCTGTAAGATCAGCATTGATTTCTCTTCCTGGTAAAGCTCAGTCCCTTAAATATTCATTAAAATGGGGTTTTCCTGCTCCGTTAGCTTTAATTGCTTTTTTTGACACTCCCTATGAGAGATGTTGGAGCTTTTAAGCTCTGTGTGAAGTTTCAAAGGATCCCTGGTACACAGTGGGTACAGCACTTGGTACTAACTGAAAGATTGGTGGTTCAAATCCACCAGCCAGTTCATGAAAGAAAATGAAACAGTCTGCTTCTGTAATTATATACAGTCTTGGAAACTGCACAGGGCCATTCTCCTCTGTCCTACAGGGATGAAATGACATCACTGGGTGGGTAGGGTAAGTTTCATCTTTTATTTACAATCACAATCAATTCTCAGTACCTATGCAGGAGACATTTTTGTTGTTGTTGTTAATGTGAAAATGTGATTTTAGTTACTCTACATGATGCAATTGGCAACCAATTTAGATATTATGAATCTTAAAAATGGATATTATGAAGTTTTAGAAATAGAGAATCATTTGGATCTAGTTAAAGTTATATTTTATCTACCATGCTTCTTTTTTCTTTTTTTTTTCATAATGTGGAATTCACTATATAGAGATTTACCTAAATTCACTATATAGAGATTTACCTTGTCAGTATATTTTATTGTGTGTAAGTAAAGATAGCAGATGGCCTAGTTAGTAGAAAAAAAGAAAAAATCATCATATAGGCAGATTCTATAGCTCCAATGACACAAATATTTTTATCTAAGCATTTTAATGCAACACATACAACAAAAATGCTTTCAAGAACAAGAAAGTATTTCATGGGTGACTCTATCCCCTCCCCCAGACTAATTCAACTGGCTGCTGTTTTCAGTGGAATTCATGGTATTGGGAGAAAATCACTGTCTGCTTAAATATAAGTACTTAGGATGGAAATAAGTAGTTTCAAAGGACACATTCCTGATGGATTGGCTGCATATTTCATTTATGTTTAAATTTGAGCAAAAAGGACCAGGATGCATTACCTCAGTATAGCAGCTGAGAGAAAAAAAAAAAAAATTCTCCTTCAAAATATTGAATCATTTACTTTAGATTTTGCTGGACTGAATTATACCTCCCAACAAATGTGCTAGAATCCACACTCACTTGCCTATGGATATAATCCTGTTAGGAAACAGGTTTTTCTTTGTTATGTGAATGAGCCCATATCAGCATAGGGTGTTGCTCTTGTTAAGTGCCACCAAGTCAGTTCCAACTCATAGCAACCCTGCTCTTGTAGCATAATCGTTAGGAATCAAATCGGGCTGTGAACCACAAGGTCAGCTGTTTGAAACTACCAGCTGTTCCTCGGGAGAAAGATGAGGCTTTCTGCTCCTGTAAAGATTTACAGCCTCAGAAACCCTGTACAGGGTCGCTATGAGTTGCAACCGACTCCACGGCACATAACAACAACAACAATAGGATTTCCAAAGAACGGAGGGTGAGCTTGAACTGCTGACCTTGTACTTCAGACCAACCTTGTAGTGCATTGCATTAGTCTTCAGTGCCACACCAGCATAAGAATAATCACCTGTGAGCGGCATGGAAACTAGTGATGTGAGGAAACAAGCCTGCACAAATGGAGAGAGACAGAGGAATCAAGAAAAGTCAAGGCAACAAAAACTGAGATAAAAGTCTTCCATCAGGGCTAACAGAGAGAATCTTCCAGAGCCTGCAACTAGTAACCTGAAAAGGAGTTAGGATACCAGTGCCAAATGTGAGGCCAGCATGTCAGCAGGTGGAATCCCCAAACTTGCACCTTCTTAACAAAACTTAACATTGTGCTGGCCTATTTGACAGTGTCAAGGACAGTGTCCTCTGATGTGTAGCTTTTACCCAGCTCTGGGTAACTAGGGTCAAAGAGAGAGAGGGAGTCTTAAGGGAGTTGGCAAGAAAGATGGTGAGGAGGTAATATAAGGACTGGATCAATTTCCTCATATTGAGGATTGGATTCAGGCTTATCCTTACTTCATACAGCGATAAAGAAAACATTATGCATCATTTACACACAAGCAAAGAATATAATTGTTGTTGTTGTTAAGTTCTGACCCATATCGACCCTGTTTAGGGTTTCTGAGGAGCAGCTGATGAGCTTGAACTGCTGACCTTGCAGTTAAAACGGACTTGGCAGGTTGAACATTAACTCACAACACCACACCAGGACTCCAGAGAATGTATTGGTGGTGGTGTGCCATGGAGTTGATTCCAACTCATAGTGACCCTGCATAGAATTTCTGAGGCTGTAAATCTTTACTAGAGCAAAAAGCTTCATCTTTCTCCATTGGAATGGCTGGTAGTTTTAAACTCCTTACATTGAGGTTAGCAGCATGGCTCATAAAGTATTAAAGTCATACTAAACGGTAGTTAATATAGCACAAAAAGAAAACTCCTCAACTTATGAAGATTTTCCAGTGAATTGTCTTTATCACTTAAAGAAAAAATAAAACCAAATGCATAAATATGTATTTTAGCAGGTAGAAGAGAAATTACTTTTGAGCACATAGTATGAAGTTAGCAATGAGTTGCGATGAAATTTGATAGACACGAAAAGACTCATGAGATGCATCCAATATTTCTTATCAAAATAACAGTAAATACAACCCAACAATTAATAAAAGCATATGTGGTAATCAAGGGTAAGTATGTTGAAACTGAAAAATATAAGTTTTCTTTAAAATTTAAAATAAATATATTTGACCTTGTAAGGAAACACTGAATGGTTTAAAACTAAAAAAAGGTGTGTGACAAAGTTGTATTCTTTCACCATACTTATTTAAACTGTATTCTGAACAAATAATCCGAGAAGCTGGGTTATACAAAGAAAAACATGGCATTAGGATTGGAGGAAGATTCATTAACAACCTGCGATATGCAGATGATGCAACCTTGCTTGCTGAAAGTGAAGAGGACTTAAAACATTTACTGATGAAGATCAAAGAGCATAGCCTTTGGTGATGCGGACCATGTAAGACTGGTCAGAGGTTCCAGGCCCTATAGGCCCAAGTGTAACAAATGAGGCCACTGGCAGTTAATAGCAAATTGTTTTTCATCTTAATATTGTTACATGTATTAATTTAATACACAGAGCTCTTGATAATCCACAGATAAATGTGATATTTTCCTGAAGCCGAGACTAAAGGTTGCAAGGTTAAGCCTT
>NW_006408539.1:26145386-26159585 GCF_000296735.1 Chrysochloris asiatica
CAAGAAAAGGAATTGATAGACTTTACCACTGATTTTTTTTTTTTAATCAGAAAATTAAAAATAGAAGAAAACACCTTCAGTCATAGTGTAGACATTTATAAGAAATGTCAGAGGTGAAAATTGTACTTGTGAATTGAATTTCAAGAACAGGTAAGGATGACCACTCACCTTGTTCTTGAAATTTTACTCACTATTACATGTGACATGGTACTAAAGGTTGTTGTTAGTGTAAGAAGCTAAGAATAAATGTCTGACCATATTTCAAGGGAGGAGGATAGAATAAAATGTACTGGCACTAAAAATTGAAAGAGGGTCAACACCCAAAAATCTACTGTAGTTTTATCTAAACTAGCAGTACCCAATTGGAAACTGAAGTTTTAAAATATAATTTATGATAATACCAAAACATGACATACTTAGGAATAAATATAATGAAAATAATAAGTGTTACTTTGTTCTTATTAAGTGACATTAAGTCGGTTCTGACTCATAGTGATCCTGTAGAGTGTTTCTGAGGCTCTTAAAACTTTGTGGAAGAAGAAAACCTCATCTTTTTCCCACAGAGAGGAACCACTGCTTATGGCTGTTTGCTGTTGTTGTTAAGAGCTGTTATGGTTCCTAGCCATAGGCGCTGGTGAGTTTGAACTGCTGACCTTGCGGTTCAAACCGACTTTGCAGTCCTGCGCATGAACCCACACCACCACACCAGGACTCCAGTGCTGAGAGTAGATCATAGTATTTCTGTAGGCTTTAATTTCCACAACATTGGCAATTTTGCTTTGTATTTATTACTGTGACAACTTTTTAATTTCCATGAATAGATATATTTGTTTTGTTTCTTATTCTGCTGTTAAAATTGTAGAATCGTGGCACTTGATCACAGAATATTTTTGGAATTGTACCTACTTTTTTCATTTATTATTCATCATTATGGCCTAACTTATAGTAAAATCTTGTACAGATCATCTCTAAGAATCTTTTTAAATTGGTTATTCCATTTTTAGGATACAGCTGTGATATAAATTACTTTGATCCTTATTCATCATTTTGGTGAGGTTTTTTCGTAGCATTGCTAATTTCTGTCATCTTGTGCACTCCAAGACTGACAAAAAGAAATGAGATCTCCTTATTTTAAATGCATTTTTATGTAGTTGCCTTTGGAGTCTTGCTAAAGGTATATTGGCAATACATGACTTAGTGTATAGAGACATAGGTTTTGCATCTTCTTTATGCAGCAGACCTGTTTTGTGTGTTTTTAATCAGGAGGCACAATCCCATGTCACATTCAATTCTTTTGCACATGGTCCTGTGACTTTCCTGTTTATGAAATTAGATTTAAAAAAAAAAGTGAGTTAGATGAGTATAAATTCTATGCAAGATATTTAAATAAGTGAAATTGTGAATTTTTATAGAAAATATTTAAAGTGTTATTCAGAATCACATACAAAAAGTAAATGGATAATCAAGTGTGTTTATTCATTAATGATTATGACAAATATGTCTTGATCCTAATTGTGAAAAGTTTCTTAATGACATGGAGTCATTTGGAACTAATAATATAAAAATATTTCCCTTTCAATATATGGATGAAACAGTATATGTTAGAAGTAAACATTTCAAATGTTGAAATTTAAGAGGTGATAAGTTAATACTTTATGATATTTTTTAAATCTAAGTATCAAAAGGGGCTTTCTGGGGTATATGGAAAATGCAGGGTATCATTCTGGTAACTTCCACACGGGAGAATCCAGCACTGAGTTCACCAGGATTGTGTGGCCTTGGGGTCATTCATTACCAGCTCTTCTAGCCTTTTTGTTTAATCTAAAGATAATAAGCTTTAAGCTACCCAGAGCTGTTTATTCTCTCTAGTTCCCCAGGATAACAAGAACATTAAAAAAACCGTTCATATAAATAGTTTTTAAATAAAATTTTAAAAATTGTTTATTTCCATCTATGTCCTTACCAGAAATAAAGAACTTTTTATGTAACTAGAATTCAGAGATCATTTGAATGGTCCCATTACCTTATATACAACTTATCAAACCTGTCTTGTAAATCAGTATATGCTCCATCAATACTAGCTAAGTTTGCATAAACAAAAGCTTCAGGAGTCTTTAATGATAGTTAACAAAGTCTAATGAATTGCACAATTCACTTATAATGAAGGGAAATAAACAAATACTGTAAGATGAGGACATTAATAACTTAGGTTTTTCAGAAGCAATCAGTGATTTAATTTATATGGTATGTCCACAGACAGTGACAACTTAAATTTTATTTGTAAAATAATTAGCAATTAATCTAAAGAGTTATAATTTATCTACTCGCAATATTTTAAAATATGAAGATCAATTTTGTCTATGATGGCAATTATACTGATAATACCCTATGATTTGAAAGTCACTATAAAGAGGAAAAATGAAGATTGATTTCAGTTCATTTTGACAAACCTAGAATTCATTCCAAAATATGAATTAGCATGCTTTAAAATTCCAAGTAATTTGTGATTTGGTATCATTCTTAGTGATCCACTTATTCAAGTAATAATTGCATTTTTTTCTATGTATCTATGAGGGAGTTCTGGTGTGGCGCTGTGGGCTAATGCGTCAGACTGCAAAGTTTTTTGAACTAGAAGGTCGGCAGTTCAAGCTCACCAACTGTTCCTTGGAAACCCTATACAGGGTCGCTGTGGGTCGGAATCGACTTGACAACACTGAACAACAACAACAACAAATGAGGGACAAAAGGCAGTTTGTATATTCTTCTCTTTTATCTTTAAAACTATCATTTTGATCAGTAACAGTACATTAGTCATTCCTGAAGTTCACTTTTATTGGTTAATAGGATGTTTTTCCAGGTAACAAAAATGCAAATATAATTAGTAAAACTGCTTTTAAATTTTTTCAAGTAACAAGCATATCATCTTGTCTTATACATGTTAAGTAAGCATTGTGTTTCTCTGACTTTATCTAAACATCACCTTATTGTTCACAGTTAAGATTTGAAAACAGGGAAGTAGGTCTACAATGACAACCTTGTGAGACACACAACACCATCCCTATACAACAATGACTGGGGAAACCAGGTGAAACACACACAAAGAATACTCCTGGAAACCTGAGCATTGAAAAAAAGGATAAGTAATTTGATCAAACACTGACTGGAAGAAGTAACAGAATGAAAACCATGAAATAGGAGAGATACATCACAGAGGGACCCTACCAAGGAGTCCAGCACAGTGTGGTCATCTTGGTACAAAACAAGCAGTGAGTCCATTTAGGAGTATAGGAAGAGATTTCACAGAATCACCAAAAGGATAAAGATTCAGTGGAAACACACCCAGAGTAAAGTAAGGAACTTACAGGAAGTCAGACTAGAGCTCCAGGAACCCAGAGGACCACACAGTAAGGATAAAGTCAATAAATAGTGTGGACCCTTATCATTTGATCTGAATACCTACAAGGAGGAGAGGGACTTTGAAGTGGTAGCTGGAGACAATGGACTCTGGACAGCCATGCCTTCCCTACACCCCAGCATGCATCAGGCCAGGAGCCTGATCGTTAACTGCATTCTCACAGGAGTGCACCTGTCTCAAGCAACCAATGATGCCCCCCGGCCACTGCTCCTCCACCTGCTGGTCTACTCAGCTCTCCTTCCATACCCCTGTGTCCTCTGCCATTTTGTTCCCCATCAGCCAGAGGCAAAGGCTCTCATGGAATGTTCAGCATCAGCCATGGTGGGTGGTGGATGCTCTCTATGGCCACCACCCTTCTACCCAAGCAGGTTAGCATAGCCTGGAACGTGTGACATACGCCCACCAGCTCTCTACTTGGTGGAATGGTCCCACATACATTAAGAAAACTAAGTGTTAGGTTAGGGACCTTCAGGAGAAATAATGTTTGTGTGATTATGATTCAAGAACAGGGAGAGATGAAAGCTGCCCCACTGCTTAAAACAAAACAAAAACAGAAAGATTTCAAAGGTTTGCTGTCAGAAAACATCCTTAATGTAATGAAAGACAAAAGGATTTCCTTTCAGAAAGCTCAATGAACCCAAAATACAAAGGGTCTTTAAAAGGTTCATGGGAAAAAATCCAATTCTATTTTTCTGCTAATTTTTTGAGACCCCTTAAAAGATACTCCAAAATAAATTCAGCAAGACATATAGTCAAACTTTTCAAAACCAAAATCAAAGGAGGAATCCAGAGATTTGCTTAGGAAAAGCTAAATACTATTTATAAGGCTAACCAATAATATTATACTCTAATTTCTATTTTTGTTTTATAGTGCTGTGCAGTTTTTTCCAGCTTATAATGACCCTATATAGGGTTCCCGAGGAGTGGCTTGTGAGTTTTGAACCATTGAAGTTCAAGCCAACTGTGGGTAATGGGATCACATATATAAAACCCTGAAAGAAAAAAATATATATGTATATGTTGTTGTTGTTAAGTGTCATGGAGTCGGTTCCAACCCATAGCGACCCTGTACAAGGTTTCCGAGGTTGTAAATCTTTACGGGAGTAGAAAGCCTCATCTTTCTCCCGCGGAACAGCTGCTGGTTTTGAACTGCTGACCTTGCGGTTTGCAGCCTGATTCGTAACCATTACACTATATGCAAAAATTATGTATTCAGGCCTACAAAGGTAAGAAGTGACTGGCTTACAAGCTTTCAAGAGGGAACCTAGATCCAGAGGGCCTGGAGGAAGGTAGAATCTCCAGTGAGTAGCATCCAATCTGTCTAGGCAGGGCTGATGAAATGAAATGCAGACGGGTCTCTTGTGATACAATAGTGAACAAATGTTATCAGGACTGATTGTGAGGGTTGGAAATGTAAAAGTAGATGTTTTATAGTAAGGAAGGGAGTGATTAACTTTCCAGTCTAGGAACAGAGGTCCCTAGGACCATCAATGGAGAAGAGCAGAGAGTGGGACCCTACCCAGAGAAGCAGTGATGACTGAGATGGAGGCAGAGACAATGACGTGGAGCGATGGAGCAGCTGGGGACTTTAGATCCAGAGAGGCAGAGGGGCTGTGTGCTGAAGACCGGGGCAGGGAGGGAGGCTTGCAGGGTATACCCTTTGGTTGGTTGATGTTGCATGGAGGGGACTGTAACCATGGCAATGAAGCGATATATGATAGAATGAATGTAAAACTAATGTTCTCCCATGTAAACTCATATAATTCACAATAAAACATTAAAAAAAATTATGTATTCAATAACATTGTCCTTCAAGGAACTCTGGTGGCATAGTGGTTACAAATAGGGCTTCTAAACTCAGGGTCAGCAGTTGGAAACTACTAGCTGTTCCATGGGAGAAAGATGAGGCTTTCTGCTCCTCTAAAGATTTACAGCCTCACAAACCCTGTACAGGGTAGCTGTGAGTCGGAACTGACTCCATGGCACATAATAACAACAACAACATTGTCCCCCAAATACAATGGAGACATTTGGACATTTCCAAATAAACAAAGACTAAGGATATTTGTATAAACAAAACTGAGATAACAAAAATTTAGAATCAAATGATAATGAAACTACAACAAGCTAATACATTTGGGTACAGTAACAACAGTGCTCAGAAGTCAGTTTATAGCAATAAACACGCACCTCAAGAAGGAAGAAAGAAACAAAATCAACTCCATAATCTCACAAATCCAAAAATTAAAAAAAAACAGATATTTTAAAAAGCCTACAGTCACCCAAAGAAAGAAAGACAATAATCAAGATGAGAGTAGAAATAAATGAACCAGAAAGCAGAGAAACAATAGATTCATTAAGACAAGACTACAAGTTGGTCCCTTGAAAGGATTAACAGAAATGACAAACCACTGGCCAACAAGTGAAATTGAAAGAGAAGATGCAAATAAATAAACAAATGAAATAAAAAGGATGATAGCAGAATACTATGAGGAACTGTAAACCAAAATATCTGAAACTAGAAAGGGGCCGTCCTAAAAATGTGGCACTGAATCTAAGTCTCTTAGGACTAGGCTGGTGAATTGAAGTAACTCTGAATGTGTTTTGGGATCCTTCCCACGTGAAAGCAAACTGCAACTGGCTCTTCTCTGAGACCGAGGTTAAGAAAAAAGATATCTGCAAGATCAATCAGATCAGTGAGTATCAATTTCCTTTAGGCTGCTGTATTTCCTGCACCATCAATACCATGTCTAGAATAGCTGAAGCCATAGGCGGAAGTACTTTGTTTAGGCCTCAATAACATGGAATCCTGGTGTGGAGCTGTGGGTTAATGTGTTGAACTGCGAAGTCTGTTTCATCTGCAAGGTTGGAGATGCAAGCTCACCAGGCAACTTGGAAACCCTAAACAAGGTCTCTATGAGTTGGAACGACTCGATGACACTAAAAAACGAAAACAATCTACTGTCACCCTTCATGAGCCATATGCCTTTGTCATGGACCACACAGGACTGTTATACAGAGACTTTGTTGACACCAACACTCCAACCTTTAGTATGCCTTTGATTAAAATAGTGCTCGTCTTTACTCCTCCAGGTGACCTATACTGTTTGAATGTTTCCCGTTTAGCATGTCCAATCAATATCGACCTAAGGGGAAATGTGCATGCCTTCTATGTTAGAAAATCCAGTAGAGTGTTTGTCTATTAAACATTATATCCATACCAATAATACCTTCTAGTAAGGGAGATGCATCTACTTTGTACAAGATCTTGCTAAATCTTCCAATTCTCATCCAAACATTCACCTTAGTACCATCATCTGTGGCATTTCCAGAGCTCCCATTTCTGACCTTAGGTCCCTTCAATACTGTATTAAGAGGTTTGGGGAGTACAGTACATTGATACAGGAACTTCAAGAAGGTCTCATTTCCATCCCAGGCCATTTTACCTTGACGTGTACGATGGCCCTGCTTGGGGCTAGACCAGAAGACTATGTCCTCTCCCCCCCTACCTACCCCCAGGTCAATCTTTATCTTGATCAGTTAGTTGAGTCTCTGCTTTGAATGGTTTCACGTGGGAATTCCCATCATTAAATTCCTCCCAGCTAGGGATAGTACAATGAACTTGTGGAGGCCTCCTTACCACTGAAGGAACTCTGATAGTATACTGTTATAAGTCAGGCTGCTAACCTCAAAGTCAGCAGTTCATAACTACAAGCCATTCCGTGGAGAAAGGTGAAGCTTTCTGCTCCCATATAGATTTACAGCCTCAGAAACGCTATACAGGGTCTTTATGAGTCGGAATGGACTCCACGGCACTCCACCACCACCTTACCAATGAGCAAACAGCAGAAATCCCCTTTGGTCCACCCTATCTGCTGTAGTACTTTACTGGATCCTTTGTATCTACTCCACCAATGCCTGCTCTAGTCATCCCATTTCTCAGTAATCACTTAAACATCTCTTTCCTAATGGGGTAAGTTCTCTCCCAATTGTTTCTTCTCATTCTCCTATGAATGACTCTTACATTTCTTGCATCTGTAAAACCCATGTGGGGAAGCTGTGACACCAACTCTGACCCAGACTCACAGACTATTTTGTTTTTCAGTAATATGGTTCCATGATGTGTCCACATACAAGGGGCTCCCTGGATTATTGTATTCATGGCCTTTATAAGGAATACACTTACTGGATGAATATGATGGTCACCATAAAGCTCTTCCAACATTGCTTCCTTAAGTAGTGCAGTAGCTACTTCCTTTGGAGTGCTCCAATGAGCATTTAGAGTGGGGCAGAGAGGCGGGGGAGGTTGGCATGTCTCAAATCTTCAGTTCAGATGTCAAGTCTGGAGAATTCTCTTCAATCACACAGTTGTTGACTTATAAGCTTGTGGGGTGGTGGTGGTTATGTGCTGTGGAGTCGGTTCTGACTCATAAAGACCCTGTGTAGAGTTTCCGAGGCTATAAATATTTATAAGAGCAGAAAGTTTCATCTTTCTCCCACAGAATAGGTGGTAGTTTCAAACTGCTGACCTTGAGGTTAGCAGCCTGACTCATAACCACATGCTACCAGAGCTTCTTTACAAGGTTCTGGACGCTAGCAATTCAAGTCAGGCTGTGAGTTGAAGTCCCAGTCAGCAGTCACTGGAGAAGGATATCATGTTTGGTAAGGTGGACGGACAGAGAAAGAGAGGAAGACCCCCAATGAGACAGATTGGTCAAGTGGCAGCATCGATGGACTCAAGTGTGGCAACAGTGGTGAGGTTAGCTCAGGTTCGGGCATTGTTTCGTTCTGCTATGCATAAGGTCGCTATGGGTTGGTACCGATTTGATGGCACCTAACAACAACACCAACAATCTCATAATACTGTAGTAATAAGGAAAAAGGAATCAATCCAGAAAGAAGAACAACTATATGTTACAAAAATTTTTTAAAAATGGGGAGTGACTGCTATTAATAAATAAAGAATGCTGTTCTTCTGTTCCTGGGTTTCTTCTAGAACCAGGACACCTAGAGAGGTGAGCCACCTAGGTACAAGCAACTGCTAACAGTATACATCATTTTTAAAAGGTGGGTTTCCATTAAGAAATGGCAGGTTAGTGAATTGTAGTACAAAGGTATTCTTACCTGGCAAACATTTCTGAACATCTGGCTATGGTCAGAGGTTTTATTCAAGTAGAAAGTAAATGAAATATCTTTCATTTATTATTTCAATCATTTCCTTATTCCCCTTTAAATGAATTCCCCAATAGGAAGTATACTTGCCTGTATGAATGAGTATTAGGTGTGCAGCTGTTTTATTCTTTGTACATTTTATTTAATCTTTCTGGTTGAGGAACTCACATGCCTCTTACCACTCTTCCTACTTAGGTGTCAAAATCCAGTTGTACCCCTCCAAACTTATAATAGAAGTAAATTACAGAAAACATATACAATCATTTCTAAGGAGGATGTGCAATAGATGGCCTGCAGTAAATTAAAAGGTGAGTTTACCTTATTCAGAGAGATAAATACTCAAGGGCACCAATAAATTTGAAAACAAAATTTATTAGATCACAATCAGAAATATGGACTTCATATAGGCTCATAAGGAGTTTCACTGGGCTCAATTTGGAACGATATGTGAGCAAACAAATTAAAACAAAGATGACAGCTTTATCCCTCCATGTGGTTGAGAAGAAAAGCAAGGCATTTAGTGAGCAGTTCAAGGATTTCAAAACTCAGTAACGTCAACATTAAAGAGGGGCAAAATGAAATGGAACATCAGAGAATGGTGCACAGGCAGAGGCTGCTGCAGGAATGCAGATAGCTGAGAGGGATGCCTCTTGCAGCTGAATTCTTAGAAAATCCAAAAGGAGAGGAAAGAAGGATTTGGGGACTCATAGGACCATAGACATGGAGGTGTCTGAGGGCACAGGTGTTTGGAGTGTTAACAGCAATATGCAAAACTGACTGTTCAAATGGGACAAGAGATAGCTCCACGATGGGGTTCTACTCACAGACCCTTGGGATTCCTGGTGACAGCATGTTTAATGATGAAATGCTAGATAAAAGCGGAGATCCTTGTGAGACTAGAGAAGAAGAGAGAGCATAGAAAATCTCAGGACAAATATGACAAACATGACAAAACCTGAAGATGATCATTTTAAGATAGTGAAGAGACTGTCTTTCAAGAATTAGTCTCCATTCAACTTCACATTAGGGTTCAAAACACACAAAGGCATTAAAAAATAATATTAAAAGTTGTTGTGACGTCCTTTCCAAGTAGAACTCTGCTCTCAAGAGTATTTAGTGGCTGAGAGTAGAACTGTATTCTCAAGAGTACTCAATTGCTGAATTTTTTAAAACTACATCCCAGGCCTTTCTTCTGAAGTATAACTGAGCAGATAGATACAGATCTCCAAATTTTTGGTTAACAACATAATACTTTTGACATTTGTCCCATTCAGGGACTTTAAAAGGGGTGAGCAACAAAAAAACAAACAACAAAAAAAAATCTCCAACCAGTTGCTTCTGAGTCTGTTTCCATTAATGGCAACCACACATGTACAGAGTATACAAAACAGGGATTTCAAGGGTCTGAACTTCCAGAAACAGATTGCAGAGACTTTGTCCTGAAGCACATCTGGGTGGGCTTGAACACATTCTGTGAGTTCCCAAAAGAAATAAAATCAAGATCTTTATAACATGCACATTGGCCATCAGGAAAAGGAAGTTGAGCTCATGAAAGTGCAGTCACCATGAAAAATTAGGAAGTTTTCAAGAAGACTGGATTATTTAAACCCTATACAAGTTGCTATGAATCAGAACTAACTTGATGGCACTTAACAACAAAAACAAAATAGAGGTGCTATGAGTCAGAACTGACTTGATGGTACTTAACAACAACTCTCTGGGAGTGGAAATCATTTTTATTGATAGATGCCTACCCAAGATGGGGTAACAATTCTATTAAAAACCTCTTCATGATTGCTTTTACCTAGTAGGTGCAGGGTACAAAATAGAAAACTACCACCTTTCACTTCTTTGCCACTAGACTTTAAGCAATAATTAAATCAATTTAGGTCTGGTCCACTTCTGGTCCAAATCTGATGCCAGTTGCATAGGCAGAACATCTTCCTCTGGCCCTGACCTTCTGGAGAGAGCTCAGAACTCATACGTGACAAAACACAGTTTCCATATCCTTGAGCCATCCGCACAACCTGGGAATCCCCAAGGCTTCCCTCAGTTCTGACCTGAGGGCTGCAAATGTGTGGGTTCCCAGTACCCAGTTGGGATACCAATCATAAACTCAGGTGGTTCCAGGCTCCTATACTTTTGACCTGCTGGTTTTAATACTTAGCTAGAATGAATCCTAAAGAAAGTAATTCTATAGTACCTAAAGAAACCAATGAAATTAAAGCATATTATTACAGATGACCCTTATAGGGTTTCTGAGGCTGTAAATCTTTACAGGCGCAGAAAGCCTCATCTTTCACCTAGAGTGGCTTGTGGGCTTGAACCAATGACCTTGTGGTACAGTACAGTGTTTATCCTCTTGGGCCACATGCTTCTGATATGTATATAGACATAGAGACATAAGAGCATATTCATAAGTATACACATATACACACATACTTCTATATCATATATAGACTTAGTCATTGACACTAAAACATAGAGTTTACTGAGTCAAAGATGTATGCTGTACCTGAATGAATGGAGAAGATTATGTACTGTTTCTTAGGGATTGCCTAGAGAACTATGCCATGATTACATTCGAGCAAAAATCCTTATTGCAATTAGTATATAACTACTTCAACTCTAATCCACAAATTCTTGCTGTGTTTATAGAATTAAAAATAATATTTACCTCCAGATATTTCTAAATTAAAAACAAGTAATTGTTGCTCGTAGGTGCCCTTGCATGAGTTCTGACTCATAGTGGACGTATGCACAACAGAACGATATGCTGTCCAGTCCTTCACTGTCTACCTATAGTTGCTATGCTTGAACTCATGATTGCAGCTCCCTATTACTCCATCTCACTAAGGGGCTTCCTCTCTTCGCTGACCATCTGGTAGGGAGGGACTGGTCCCTCCTGATAACATGTCTAAAGTATTTGAGATGAAATTTCCCCATCATTGCTTCTAAGAAGTTTCTGACCATACTTCCCAGACAAAAGTGTTTGCTATTCCAGCAGTCCATGGTGTACTCAATATTGCCAAATAAATTATTTGCTAAGACGTTTAGATGACAGCTACTTGGCCAACTGATTGGAAGTTAACCATATCTATGTTCATTCCACATAAAGGTGATCAAACAGAATGTCCTGGTGTGGTACTGTGGGTTGATGCACTGGACTGAAAAGTCAGTTTGAACTGCAAGATCATCAGTTCAAGCTCACCAGATGCTCCTTGACAGGGTCGCTATGGGTCAGAACCAACTCAATGGCACCTAACAACAACAACAACAAACAGAATGTGGAAATTATTAAACAATATCATTAATATCACACACAAATAAAATTTTGCTGAAGATAATCCAAAAACAATTTCAACAGTATGTCCACAAGAAACAGAAATTCAAGCCAGAGTCAGAAAGGACATGAAACTAGAGATATCATAACTGATATAAGATGGACCTGGTTGAAAGCCTAGAGTATCAGAGAAATTTTACTTGTGTTTTAGTGACTAGGCAAAAGCTTTTGACTTTATGGATCATGACAAGTAATGGATAACATTGCAAGAATGGGTATTTGAGAGCACTTCATTGTGTTCATGAATAACTGTACATAGACTAAGAGGCAGCCATTAACCCAGAATAATGGGATACTGAACAGTTTAAAATCAGGAAAAGCATGAACCTGAGTTAGAGTCAATCAGTATGCTAAGCAAGTAATGTTTGAACCTGAATTACATGAGTTCTTGGCATCAGGATTGGAGGAAGACTTATTAACAACCTGTAATATGCAGATGATATGACCTTGCTTGTTGAAAGTGAAGAGGACTTGAAATACTTACAGATGAAGATCCAAGTATAGACTCCAGTACTGATTGCACCTCAAAGTAAAGAAAATGAAAATCCTCACAACTGGACCAATAAATAATATCATGGCAAATGGAGAAAGAACTGAATTTGCTAAAGATTTCATTTTACTTGTATCCACAATCAACATCCATAGTTGCTATGTTTGAATCCATTGTTGAGTCTAATATGCGAACTCAGTATCAGTAAGGCTTTTTTTCTTTTCCACTGATCAACTATTTTCCTAAGCATGATGTACCAAGCAGCAGTCAAGAAATGAAACATTGTATTACAGTAGGCAAATCTGCTGCAAATGACCTCTTCAAAATATTAAAAATCAAAGAGAGCACTTTTAGGACTAAGGTGAGCCTTACTCAAGTCATGGTATTTTCAATCACCTCTTGGAAACCCATCACGATGAGTTGGGACTAACTTGACGGCACAAACACCAATATATGTTTGTGAAAGTTGAACAATGAATAAGGAAGATTATAGAAGACTCAGAGCATTTGGATTATGGTCTTGGTGAAGAATACTGTAAGTCCAGAACGGACAGAACAAACAAATCTGTCTTGTAGAAGTACAGCTGGAATGTTCCATAGAAGCCAGCATGGTAGGAATGTATTCATTACTTTGGACATATTGTCAATAGGGAGAAGTCTTGAAAAAGACCATCATGCTGGTAAAGTGGAGGTTCAATGAGATGAATTGACACAGTAACAATGGATTCAAACATAACAACACTTGTGAGTATGGCACTGGACTGGCTCTTGATTCCTTTTGTTGTCCATAGGGTTCCTATGAGTCAGAATGGACTCGAGAGTATTTAACAGTAATACCATAATTCACACTTTCTTACTCTTTGTCCAATATTCACATGTAAGAGGGAATTAACAATATCATGGCTTCAGTCAGGTACACCTTAGTCCTCAGTATGACCTCTTTGTTTTTTAACACTTTAAAGAGGTCTTTTGCAATAGATTTACACAGCACAATGTGTCCTTTGATTTTCTCATTGTTGTTTCCATGGTCACTAATTGAAGATCCAAATAAAATGAAACCCTTGACAACTTCAATCTTTTCTACGTTTATCATGGTGTTCACTATAGGTCTTGTGAGCTTTGTTGCTTTCTTTATGTTGAGGTGGAATCTATACTGAAAGCTGTAGTCTCTGATCTTTATCAGCAAGCTTTTCAAGTTTGCTTTGCTTTCACTAAGATAAGTTGTTTCATCTGCGTATCACAAGTTGTTAATGAATCGTTCCTAAATTCTGATTTTGCATTCTATTTCCAATAATTCAACTTTGCTGATACTTTGCTCAACATACAGATGAAATAAGTATGATGGAAGAATATAACCCAGACCCACACCTTTCCTGATTTTAAATCATGAAGATTTCCCTTTTTCAGTTGTTTTATTTATCTTGGTCCATCTATATTTTAAAAATCTATATCAAAAAAATATTGTATTTTCATAAACTTATCATTTATTTTTACATTAAAAATAGTCTAATAGTGTGAATGTACTTACTTTAAAACTATCAATAACCATCTTTTAATATGCTGCCTTAGTTTATAAAAAAAATATTGTTGGATTCAATTGCCATATTACAAACATAACAAATAATATCATATAACTAGCAGAAACAATCCAACAATGAGTTACCAAAGGCTTTGTATTGCTCAAACTATACCAAAAATAATGCAAATTGCTATTACAATTATGCAAAAATAATTGACGTATGAAAAGGGGATGAAGATATTTTTCATAATGGTGCTATG
>NW_006408539.1:26160135-26162826 GCF_000296735.1 Chrysochloris asiatica
GACAATTATGTCATATGCATGTGAAAGTTGGACAATAAGTAAGGAAGACCTTAGAAGAATTGGTGCATTTGAATTATGATGCTGGAGGAAAATATTAAATGTACCTTGGTGCATGAACTACCAGAAAAATGAACAAATCTGAACTGGAAGAAATACAGCCAGAGTGCTCCTTAGAAGCCAAGATAGAGAAACATCGTCTCTCATACTTTGAACATATTACCAGGAGAGACCAGTCTCTGGAGAAGGACATCATGCTTGGTAAAGTAGAAGGTCCATGAAAAAAAAAGACCCCCAATGAGATGGATTTGGCACAGTAGCAGCAGCAACAGGCTGAAGGACAACAACGATGATCAGCTTGCCACAAGACACAGACAGTGTTTTATTCTGTTGTGCAAAAGGTCAATAGGAGTGAAAAATGACTTGACAGGACCTAAGAAGTAACAAATTACACACAGGAATCCTACTGTGGTTCTATAGGATCATCGCTGGACTGGTCACTGCAAAGTTGACAAATCATTCCACCAGTAACTCTCGGAAACCCTATACAAGTTCACTGTGAGTCAGAACTGACTCAATGACACACAACAACAACAATTACAAACACACATACAATTGTGTATCTGTCAATGTGTAGCATGTTTGCATATTTGTTCACTTTATTTTGCTAAAATTCTCAACCTAAAGCTTGTCACTGACCAAATCTTAGATTAGTGCTTCGCTCAGCTTTTGGCAGCAACCTTCAAATTCTAAGGAGACACCCTATACAGCGGATTGGGGAATAGTGACATTAAAGTGACATTCGCAGGGCACCAAGCCAAGCAGAGATTCCACCACAATCAGCTTCACATGGCTCTGAAAAGCATCAATCCTACAGCATTAGAGCTATGTTCCCTACAAGATTACCTGTGAACTTAGAACCTCACTTACTACAGCCTCCTGATTCAAATTACTGAGGTTCCAATGCCAGCTGTTCCTAGTACAAGAGGCAAAAACTCATAAATGATTGAGTTTTTTGTGTCGTTTAGCTGCCTTTTCTGTAAAATAGGACTTTATACAAATCGTACTTTTGTAAATATTAGATTTAGTAATATTTGTAACATATAATGGTATGTGAGAAAAGATATCTACTTTTTTTTCTTTTAATAAATCATTTTCTAGCAACCAAATCAGGTACACAAGGAGCTCTGGTAGCGTAGTGGTTACGAATTGGGCTGCGAACCTTAAGGTCAGCGGTTCGAAACTACCAGCTGCTCCACGGGAGAAAGATGAGGCATTCTACTCCCATAAAGATTTACACCCTCGGAAACCCTGTACAGGGTCGCTATGGGTCGGACCCAACTCGATGGCACTTAACAACAACAACAACAATAAATCAGGTACACAAATTCCCACCATTTCAGATCAATTGATAATGAATGAAAATTCATATAAAAGATTTTATTTAAGTGGCTTGATTTTCAGTCCTAATCTCTTTCACTACAATTAGTTAATTTGTTTTTCTATGCAATGAGTGTATACCAGTAAATCCTCCTTAAATCAATTGGACACAGATGGAAGAAATATGATTTACCCCTAGGTTGATTTAACTGCTCATAGTGAAGACTCTTGTCTGTTCTTGTCTTATGTAGACCCAGTCTTTGAAGACAAACAGGAAATGACAACACTCAGTTACCTTAGTCACACTTTCTGTCTATATTCCTTTGCCATTTTCTCAGCAATAATTTGAAATAAGTTTTATATTCTTTTACTTCTAAGTTTTAAGACTGTTCTTCTTGTTAAGTACCTTCAAGTTGGTTTTGACTCATAGGTACCCTCTGCACAACAAAGCAAAATAGTTTCCGGTCCCACACCATCCTCACAACTGTTGCTATACTTGAGACCATTATAGCTGCCACTATGCCAGTTCTTCTTGTTGAGAGTTTTCCTCTTGATTGCTGACCCTCCACTTTCTTAAGCATGTTGTCCTACTCCAGGGACTGATCCCTTCTAACTACATGTCCAAAAATAGGAGAGACAAAGTCTTACCATCCTCTTGTCTAACAAGCATTCTGGATGTAACAACCACATTTGTTTGTTCTTCTGGCAGTCCATGGTAATTTCAATTTTTTTCTTCAACACCACAAATCAAATATATCAATTTTCTCCAGTCTTCCATATTAGAAGTCAAGTTTTCACATGCATATGAGGCAAAAAACATGGTTGGATCAGGGGCACCTTAGTTTACAAACTGGCATTTTTGCTCTTTAACACATTAAAGAGGTCTTTTACAACAGACTTGATTAATGTGATATGCTGTTTGATCTCTTGAATGCTGCTCCATGAGTGTGGCTTATGGATCCAAGCAAAATGAAGAATTTGACAACTTCAATCTCTTCACCATTTATCATGATGTCATTTATTGGTCCATTTGTGAGGATTTTTGCTTTCTTTACATTAAGGTGCAATCCATGCTGGAGGCTGTAGTCTTTGATATTCATCAGTATTTCAAGTTCTCTTCACTTCCAGAAAGAATGGTTGTATCATCTGCATATCACAGGGTGTTAATGAGTCTTCCTCCAATCCTAATTCACCTTCTTGAATTGTTTAGCATACAGATTGAATAAGTATGGTGAAAGGATATAACCCTGTTGCACACCTATCCTGATATGAAACTTCTCGCTCTCCTCTTGTTCTGTTCTAAAAACTGCCTAT
>NW_006408539.1:26163641-26166763 GCF_000296735.1 Chrysochloris asiatica
ATCCATTTTGGTCCTTTCTTTCCTGTATTTTAAATTACCTTTTGCTTCCTTCATGCATGTCATCTCACAACTCATCTGGTCTAAGATCATTAGTGTTGATGCATCAAAAATGTTCTTGAGATCACCTCCAAATTCAGGTGGAATATGGTCAAGGTTCTATTATGGTTCTCAAGAACTTGTTTTGGTTTTCTTCAGCTTTAGGCTGAACTTTCAAAGGAGTAATTAAATATCTAATCTAGAGTTCATCCCTGACCTTGTTTTGACTGATGATACTGAACTTCTCCATTAGCTCTTCCCACAGAGGTAGTCAATTTGATTCCAGTGTATTCTATCTGAAAAGGTCCATGTGTCTTTTACATTGTTGATTAAAGGGGTTTGCAGTGAATAAGTCACTGTTGTTGTTAAGTATTGTGTCAAATCTGACTTATAGCAACCCTGTATATGGTTTCTGAGTCTGTAAATCATTGTGGGAGTAGAACGCCTCATCTTTTTACCATATAGTATTTGGTGGACTTGAACTACTGATCTTGTGGCTCATAGTCCAGTGCAAATAATTCATTAGTCCTGAAAAATTCTAGCATGTAATCTGGGTATAATTTCTATCACTGAGGCCATATTTTCCAACTGCTGCTCCTTCCTTTTTATTTCAATTTGCACGTTCCAATCACCAGTATTTATCATTGCATCTTGATTGCATGTTCGATAAATTTCTGACTGAAGAAAATTGATAGAATTCTTCAATTTCATCATCACCAGATAGTTGGTGTGTAAATACGAATAATAGAGACATTAATGGGTCTTCCTTGTTTGTTGTTGTTGTTAAGTTCTTGAGTTGGTTTTAACTCATAGTGACTGTTTACAGGACTTCCTAGGATAGGCTGGTGGAGCTGAGCCAGTGTAGGCTAAGCAGGTCAGTGCTTATCCTACAGCACTGCATCAGATAATCCTTAAAGGCATATGGATATTATCCTATCACAGAAAGGAGTACACTTCAACATATAACTTGAAATGCTTTTCTGCGATGACTGCGAAGCTGTTCCTCTTCAATTTGTTATTCCTGTCATTTTAAGCTCTGTTTTCCAGATTCAAAATGACCAATACTAATACATTTCAGCTCACTAATGTCTAGGATATAGATTTTTATGTGTTCCATTACACTTTTGACTACTTCCAAAATTCCTAGATTCATACTTCACACATTCTTATTATTAAAGAATGCTTATAAGTGTCTCTTCTCATTTTAAGTTGTGCCCTATCAGCAAACAAAGGTCTCCAAAGTTTTGTTCCATTCACAGTATTATGGTCAACTCTACTTTGAGGAGACAGCTCTTCCTAGTAGTTTGAGTGTCTTCCAATCTGAGAGGCTCGTCGGCTGGCACTATAGTAGATGTGTTCCGCTGCTAATATTGAGATGTTCAGTGACAAACCATTCAGAAGTTATCCACCTCTTCCTTTTCTAGTCTGTCTTAGTCTGAAGCTCCTCTGAAACCTGTCCAGCCCATGTGACCCAATTGATATTTAAAACACCAAAGGATCTACGTTGACATCACAGCAACATGCAAACCACCACAGGAGAACAAACGGACACAGGAGTGGTTGAAGTAATAAGATTACATTTTATTAAAACTCCTTTACTTAATACCACGTACCTGATCTAGTGCAGGTATAGTAGGTGAAACAGAGTTGAAATGAAGAGAGAAATTAGAGAAAAAGGAAGCCATTTACACAAACGCAGAGACTGGAATCCTTTGTTTTGTAGCCCTAACATATAATTGGAAAAAAGTCAAGTTACTGAATGCATTTTCAGTAAACATTTTAAACAATGTTATTCCAAGGAGTATTATTTTGGTTGGTTTCAGTGTCCTAGAAATAATTTTTTTTTTCCTTTAAATGGAATATGAGAAGCAACAATTTTGAAATAAAGCAGTCAGTCGAGAGTCATCAGAAGAGAGCCATCATCATCATCTGCCTGAGACTCAAAACGACCCGTTGACTCTTTATGAGTGTTTTTTTATTTTTTTCATTCACCGAATCTGTACCCCCTCCGAGTTCTCACAAAGTGTCGAGGCTGGTCATCGGCAGTACATTAGCAAGAAATTTCCTATTAACTATGATATAATTTAGCATATAGAATCACCTTTAAGATCACTAAAACAACACAATTTCAAACTATCCTTGTTTGAAATGCAATGACTGAAAATGCAAATTTTATTAAAGCCTAGAGATCCAGAAAATGACATTATTTTATGATCAACTGTTCACCAGTTTTAATAGTCTACTAACTGTTGGCCTTACCCAAAACACAAATTTGAAAGTATTAGAAGGATTGTTTGTGTCTCCCTTTTCATGCATGACTAGCAAAGAAAAAGGTCTGTCTACATTCACCAAGATGAACATCTGGTTTCCTGTCAGTTTCAGGTTATTCTCCATGAATTGTTTGCAAAAAACAATTAGTAAAAGACATCAACCTTATACATGAGTTTTTATTTTCCCTTTCAAATGTCATTGAAATACATAAGGTGTGCCCTTGTGGGATTCATTCATCAAATTTTGCACAATTTTCATTTGCATATTCAAGATTAATCGTTTTTCAAGGATAAATAATGTCAGAAACATTAAAAACATATTTAATAACTACAAAAAAAAATCCCCTTTTGCTTGAGAAGCGAGCACATTTGGATAAGTCTATTCATTAATTCAAATATTTATGGACACCTACTACATCAAGAACATCATACATGAAGAAAGCAAAAAGTCATTAAGAAGATAAAAAAGAAGGTAAAGATCAAAATGGATGTCAGAAGAGACACAGAAACTTGGTCTCCAGTGTAGAGATACTAAACCAAATGGAAGAAATGAGGAGGTCCAAGAGCTGAACAGAAAATATCAAAGATCAGCTTGAGAAGCTAAAGCCAAATAGTACAACAAAATGTGTACAGATCTGGAATCAGAAAACTAAAAAGGAAGAACATGTTCAGCATTTCTCAAGCTGAGAGAACTGAAGAAAAATTCAAGTCTTTACTTTAGTTATTGAAAGATTCTCTGGGCAAATTATTGAATGATGTTGAAAGCATCAAGAGAAGATGGAAGGAATACACAGAGTCATTGTACCAAAAGGAAAT
>NW_006408539.1:26167856-26168857 GCF_000296735.1 Chrysochloris asiatica
CCAAAGCTGGACAGTGAATTAGGAAGACCGTAGAAGAATTGATGCTTTTGAGTTATGGTGTTGGAAGATAATACTGAAAGTGGTCTGGGCTGCCAAAAGAACCAATAGATCTGTTTTGAAAGAAGTGCAGCCAGAGTGATCTTTGGAGGACAAGATGGCCAAACTTTTTCCTCTCATATTTAGGACTTATTGTCAGGAGGGACCAATCACTGGAGAAGGATATCATGTTTGGTAAGGTGGAGGGTCAAAGACGGATTGACCAAGTGGCAGCATCAATGCACTCAAGCGTGGCAACAGTAATGAGGTTGGCCCAGGATCTGGCAGTGTTTTGTTCTGCTGTGCATAAGGTCACTATCAGTCAATATTGACTCGATGGCACCTAATAACAAAAACTATGTTTCAGAAATATGAACATAACTGATGTACCCTTTGCTTTGGTAGGGTTTATAATAAAAGACTAAATAAGATGAATTTTCAAAGTTTATCGATAAACCAAATGTAGAATCTTTTTAGAGTTCTGCCTCAAAAATTTTAACTAAAAAATGTCAGCATCAAAGGTGTTGTGTGAAGGGACTAGTCTCCGAAGAAGGACACTTTGCTTGGTAAAGTGGAAGAACAGTGAAAAAGAGTAAGACCCCCAACAAGATGAATTAGCACAATGTCATCAGCAATGGGCTCAAACATAACCATTGTAAGGATGGCTCAGGACCAGATAGTGTTTTGATCCGTTGTGCATAGAGTTGCCATGAGTCAGAACCAATTCAATGGCACCTAACAACAGAAAAACAATAATCCATCAGTTTGTTGTTAAGTGACAACATGTCAGTTTTAACTTATAGCAAGCCTGTATATTGTTCTGGAGGCTGTAAATGTTTGTGGAAAGAGAAAGTGGCGGACGCCATCCTGCCAAAGAGCAGAACTGCGAGAAGCCTTAGGCATGAGAAGTTCATTGTTTAGCAGAGTGACAATGAATGCCTCCCTTGGATAGCAAAGCTACAAGG
>NW_006408539.1:26169922-26172106 GCF_000296735.1 Chrysochloris asiatica
CCTACAGAGTCCCTGTGCTCCATTAATTTATAAGGATTAGATGTTGTTTTTGTTAAGTGCTGTTGAGTTGGTTTTGACTCATAGTGACCACATCTACAACAGAATGAACACTGCCAAGTCCTGCACAATCTTGACAATCATTCTTATCTATCTCATCGAGGGTCTTTTTTTTTTTTTTTTTTTCAATCTGACTCTCCATTTCATCAAGAATGATGTCCTCCAGGAACTGGTCCATTCTGATAATATGTCCAAAGTATGAATCACAGAGTCCCACCTTCCTGACTTCTGTGGATTATTCTGGCTAGTTTTCTTCCAACACAGATTTGTTTGTTCTTTTGGGAGTCTATGGTACTTTTAATATTCTTCAACTCAAATGCATCAATTAATCTACAGTATTCTTTATTCACTGTCTATCTTTCACATACATATAAGGCTACTGAAGATACCATGGCTTGGGTAAGATACACCATAGTCCTCAAACTAACATCTTTGGCTTTGAACACTTTAAAGAGTTCTTGTGCAGTAGATTTGCATAATAAGTATGTCATTTAATTTCTTGACTGCAGCTTCCATGAATGCTGATAGTAGATCCAAGAAAAAATGAAGTCTTTGACAACTTCAAGCTATTCTCTAATTATCATTATGTTATTTATTGGTCCAGTGGTGAGGAGTTTTGCATTATTTACATTGAGGTGCATCACATTCTGAAAGCTGTGGTATTTGATCTTCTTCAGTGTTTTCTTTTAAATAATATTTTATATATATGCTATCAAAATATTATATTTTCCTAGAGTTTTTATTTTAACTACTCCTTGAAAATTCTTCCCATCAAGAAGCAAGTCAACAATTATTGGGCATTACATTTTTAAAAAATCTTATCTCTTACCATACTTGAAAAAAATGAACCACAAAAATCAGAGCAGAGATAAATAAAACTGAAAATAATAATAATTTTTAAAAACTCTGAAAAAAATTAGTGTTTTGATGGTATCAATAAAATGAACAAACCTTTATGTAGACTTACATAGAAAAACAGGTAGAAGACACAGATACCAAAACATCTAATGAGATTAAAAACTCTTTAAAATATTGTGAATAACTGTATGTCAATACATTTGACAATTTACAAGTAAAGGACAAATTCCTAGGATTGCACTTCTTGCGGGAACACAAGAAGAAATAGAAAATCTCTACAGACCTGTGACAAGTGAAGAAGTCAAGTCAGTAATCAGAAACCTAGCAAGGAAGAAAATCCAGGTCTGGATGGTCTTGTGTGGGACTTCTAACAAATATTTAGAGAAGGGACAACACACCTTCTTAAACTCTTCTAAAAAAGAAAAACAACTAAACAAATATCAAAGAGGTGGGGAAGTCTCTTCTCTCATTTTATGAGAGAAGTGTCATCCAGTTAGTACATGCAGATAAACATGCCACAGAAACAAAATAAAACTATAACCAATATCTGTGATGAATTTTGATGCAGAAACACCATAGTATAAAGAATAAAGAAACATACTCAAAAGGTAATCTTATCATGACCAAGACATATTTATCCTAAGAAACATTATAAAGGCAGTTACAACAATGCATCAAATTACAAGAATGAAGGAAATAGCCCCATGACCACATCAACTGATGCAAAGAAGGTTCTTGACAAAATCCAAATCCCACAAAATTAATAATAACAGCAATAAAAAGCACTTAATAGATTAAGAATAAAAGAGAAATTCCTCAACATGAATTCACTCAAAATACATAATTATAATGAAGCTATTTTTTCTCTTAATGAATTGTTCTTTTGTCCTAAATGAAATTTATCATTTTAAATAATAACTACATATTAAGCCTCCAGGAGTCCTGATACAACATTGTGGATTAAAGCACTGGACTGAGAGGTCAGTTTGAACCACAAGGTCAGTGGTGCAAACTCACCACCCACTCCATGGACAAGGCAATGGTCACTATGAGTCAGAACCAACTTGATGACACTTAACAACAATACAATAACATCAAGGTTCCAATTAACTTGTTTTAGGAATTGCTTAGAATTTTTACAAATATTTTTGTCTTTCTTGAACTCATACCATACTTTTTAATAAAGTATTTTAAATAGTATACTTCATACCTTTAAAAACAAATTTAATATTTCTATACAAACTGACTAATTTCAAAAGGGATTCTGGT
>NW_006408539.1:26193399-26200490 GCF_000296735.1 Chrysochloris asiatica
AGAGGCAGTGAGGCCTGGGATGGAGGCAGAGAAGACAACGTCAAGAGATGGTGGGGCTGGGGGCTCAGGATCAGGAGATGGAAAGGGGCTGAGGACTGTGGTGGGAGGCGAGTGCAGGTTTACAGGGTATACCCCTTGGTTGGGTGAGGATGCATGGACAGGATGATAACTATGCCAACGAAATGATGGATGATGGAGTGAATGTAACGCTGACGTTCTCCCATGTAGACTATCACACAATTCACAATAAAACATTAAAAAAAAAAAAAGAAAAGAAAAAGAAATTAGACACAGTTGTATGTTTTATTCTCGTACATACATGTGGAGTCCTGGTGTGGAACTGTGGGTTAAACTACTGGAATGCAATGTCAGTTTGAACTACAAGGTCGGTAGTTCAAGCTCACCAGCTGCTTTTCAGAAACCCTGTCAAGGGTAATTATGGGTTGGAACAGACTCTGCAGCACTTCACAACAACATAAATACCTATTTATCCTGGTGTGTCACTACAAGTTTGGTGGTTCAATCCCAGCAACCATGGCTCAGAAACCCTATATAGGGTTGACATGAGTCGGAACCAACTTGATAGCACTTAACTGCAAGGTCAATGAGAAAAGAGTCTTTTGCAAAATATCCATTCAATAAATACTGATGTAGATTGCATTACAACAGTATGCCCTGTCAGCTACTTAGCTCTGTGGTTGTCGTTAGGTTCCATTGAGTTGCTTCTAGCTCCTAGTGACCATGTACCTAACAGAAGAGAACACGGCCTGGTTCTGTACCATCCTCACTAATCACGAGTAGCTCTCTTTTGGGCTTTTCTGTATTCTAGGAGAGTGTGTGAGTCTCCTATTGATCCTCACAAGGGTTTTACGTTCATTTACATGGGCAACATTTCCTTCTCTTTTTTTTTTCATTTTTCTTCTTTTTGTTTTGGTCAAATGTACTCGAAAATCAAAGATGGTCTGAATAGCAGACTCAAGAGTATCTGTTCATTTTACGCTTCATTTAGTAGGTAATAGACTTGTTGCTAGGTTTGTGCAGCCCTAAAATCCTCCTATAATTTCTGAACGTGTGCTCTACAGCAGTGCATCCTGAGAAATGCCTCCTGAAAGACTAGTAATTGAATTTCCATTTACTGCCTTTCCTTGGGAAATGGATGTTAAAGAAGCAAACATTCACACTTATTTTGGATGTTGAAGACACAATTTTAAACTAATTTTTGGAAGCCAAAAATGCAATTAAAGGTAATAGCGGAAATGCGGGTTTTGTATGATGGATAATAGTATCATACACACAATTAGATTAAATTTCAGATGTTGTTTAGCGTGAAACTCTTACTGAAAAACTTTTATAGAAATGCATCCCTTTATTCCATATACTCACTGAACACAGAGCAGTCCTAATGGTATGGAACACAGCATGGAAATGTACCACACAAGAGCATCAGGTACATAGGGCTTACTATGAATTCAAAACTCCATACTCATTTACTCTTCCCTGTTATTCTGAGCAGGGACTCAAATATTAATAGAATAGCTTATAAAGGGGGGAGGGGCAATATGCCTATAACTTAGACTGCTAGTGAGAACAAATGAGTGTTTTTATTTGTAAACCTTTAATATATTATACATAAAAAGAAAAGTATCACAGTTATTAAAAAATGGCCACCTGACATTAAATGATTTGATTTTCTTTCTTTTTTTTTTTTCTTTCCTGATCCAAGAAGAAAAAATGCAACCTAAGAAGTTATCAGCCCTTTCAGGGTTACTTCGCTGTTGTTATTTCCTGACTGTATGACTTCATTTGTTAGAATAGACTGTAATGCAAAACAATGGCCAAGTCTCAACAGTATAGCACCTGCACATGTTTATTTAATTCACAAAAGATGCACAGATGGCACAGAATTTGCAATAATTGTACTGGGGTTTTGTTGTTGTTGTTGTTTTCATTCTGAGAATTGTGGAGGCTGTGTGTGCTTTCATGTTTAGGAGGGGAGGAGGAGTACAAGACAATTCAATGTTGGCTCGGAATGGCCTCCTCCTCACTGGGAACCCTGCCACATAGGTTCACAGTCCGTTGGTCCAAGGCGTGATCTTCCGCATGTTAACTTCAGAAGTGAAGGATAATGCAATTCTACCACATCTGTGAAAGGAATAACACTGGAATCTGGGAACAGCTCACTAACTATTACATTTGGATAACTACAACACCCACTGATTATATTCTCATTTTTTATTACTTCCCTAACGAAGAAGAAAACAGACAACGCAGCTACTGGCAAGTGAAAACTCTGTGGAGCACAGTTGTACGCGGGGACACGCAGGGAGAGCCCTGAGTCTGAGCTGTGCTGACAGCTGCGGGCTGTGGTGGTTGATGGTGGTAGCATGCAGTCAAGTCAATTCTGATTCTTAATCACCAAGACTTAAATCTTTATGGGAGATGGGCAACTCTAAGGAGCTCTGGTAGCGTAGTGGTTACGAATCGGACTGTGAACCATAAGGTCAGCAGTTTGAAACTACCAACTGTTCCTTGGGAGAACAATGAGGCTTTCTGATCCTGTAAAGATTTACAGCCTCAGAAACCCTATACAGGGTTGCTATGAGTCGGAACTGACTCCACGGCACATAACCACCACCACCACTAAGGGTTCCCAAGGCTTAAGTCCTTAAGGGATACAAGAAAACAATCTACAACCATCTCAAGTACCATTGACATAATGGTTTATGGTTTAAGGTTCGTGGCAGAACTTTTTAAGCTTAGTGTGTTTATAAGCGACAACATGTCTTAATGCTAGCAGATGAGACAAAAACAAAAACTATTGTCTCAATGTGAAGAGGTAGACATGTACCAGGAACTCCATCTGTCTCAGAAAAATGCAGGGGGTGGGGGTTCAATCCCAGGTGATCTCACCTGAGCTGGAGTCATTCTGGTACTTTAGCTCCTTCATCCCCCAATAGCTGAGCCCAGACTCCCAGTCATCAATGTTGTTAGTATTCTAATGTGCACCGGGCCAACTAATCGGTCCTCTGGAGACAAAGTCATCATGTTTTTGTTTGATTGCCTCATTATTAACTTTGTCTATGATTTGAATTTCCTTGCTTATCCTTCTTATATTGTGTTTTTATCTGCAGCAGCTGAGGTTTTTATTCAGCAAGTAATCACTAAAGGAATCCTAACTCAACTTCTACTGTAATTATTTCCAATTTTGAAATTTCTCTTTTCCTGTTTAATGAAAAATACCTGAAAAGGGAGAGTTACAGATTTTGTGGTATGTTATCTGATGATGGAGATGAATGCATTTTAAAGTTACTTGTTTAGATTCATGGACACTTATTTATTGTTTTCAGTGCCATCATGTGGCTTCTGATGTATGACAACACTATGCACAACAGAGCAAGACACTGCCTAGTCCTCCACCACCCTCACAATTGTTACGATTCTGTACACTGCTGCTGCCACTGTGCCAATCTATCTTCATGGAGGTTTTCCTTTTTTAGAATGACCTTCCATTTTTTCAAACATGATGTCTTTCTCCAGGACGGGTCCTGTTGCAGACCATGCAGAGGTTCGAGGCCCTATAGGCCTGAGTGTAACAGATGTAGCCACTTGGCAGTTAAAAGCAAATTGTTTTTCATCTTAGTGTTCAGTTATATTTATTTAATTCCAAACATGAGCCCTGGATGTCCACAGAGAAATGCAATATTCCCCTAAATTTCTAAGGTCAAGATTTTCCCCCTAGAACCAAGGCAGTAAAACTTCCTCAGAGGACAAACAAGGACAGTTTTACTGGGATTAGGCAGGGAGGCTCTGGAGAGGAACTGCCCGGGGTATATTCACTTGAGGTGGAGTGGTAAATTCTGGGAATACGGGATTAAGGACAATGGGGGCAAATCCCTAGGACCACCTTGGGTTCAATCAGTTTGATCCAAGTAAAGGTTAAACCCAGTAAGGAAGAAAGGATTACTGGCTTAAAGATTGTCTCTGTGCAAGAAAGGTTTACTGGCTTAATTTATCTTAAAGATTGTCTTGTCTGAATAATACCATTTTTCTTCTGTAAAGATCCCTCCCTGAAAGAGAGGAAATAAAAGACGGAAGTCTGCGGGCATTATTGCTTGCAGGGTATGAAGAGGCTGTCTGCCGGTTTTGCATCCACTTTGGTCTCCGAGTGTTTCTTTTGTCTCTCGCCTCTCCAGACATTCCACCTAGACTTAGTCCGAGAAGGGAAAATGTCCGCCACTGAGCAGTCTGTCTGGCAGCTTGCATCAAGCTTGTGTGTCTGTCTTCTTTGTATCTGTTTTTTCTCTATCTCTCTCTCTCTCACTGTTGTCACCGGACACCCCATCTTCTGGTCCTCAACCCCTTACAGAGGCCAGACCCCGGCAGGGTCCCTCCTGATAATATGCCCAAATTATGAGACAAAGTCTCATCTTCTTTGCTTCTAATGAGCATTCTGGCTGTACTTCTTTCAGCACAGATTTGTTTGTTTTTCTGGAAATCCATGGTACTTCTCCAAAAACACAACTTAAATTCATGAATTCCTTATTCATTGTTCAATATTCACATGCATATGAGGTGATAGAAAATACCATGACTTGGGTCAGGAACATTTTATTTCTCAAACTGAAGTCTTTGTTCTTAATAACTATAGAATTCTTTTGCAACTGCTTTAAATATTACTATATATCCTTTGATTCCTTGAGTGTTGCTTCCATGAACACTGATTGTGGAGCAAAGGAAACTGAAGTCTGACATTTGCAGTATTTTCTCTATTTATCTTGTTGTTATTTACTGGTCCAGTGGTGAGGAATTTTGTTTTCCTTACATTGCGGTACAATCCATACTAAAGACTACAGTCCTTGGCCTATTTCGGAAGGTATTTTATGTCCTCTTTGTTTACAGCAAACAAGGTTCCATCTGCTGCATATCACAGGTGGACACTTATAGTACTATTTTAATTTCACTCATCAACGATTATTATAATCAGATGAAAACTTTAGTAGAAATAACTAGAATCTTGTCATTTTAATGGCTTGGGTTTAAATTATTGATTGATCATAATGTTACAGGAACAAATATTCTCCTTGTAACATTAAGCACACACATAATCTTTCAGAATCTGCATTGTCTCTCATAAAATATATCTTTGTTAAGTGTCATTGAGTTAGTTCTGACTCATTGTGACCCTGTATTGGGTTTCTGAGACATTTAAATCATTGTGGGAGAAGAAAGCCTCATCTTTCTCCAACAGCATGACTAGCAGGCTCAAACAACGGACCTCGGTGTTCATAGTCCAGCACTCTTGAACACTTCAAAGACATTCGTGCAGCGTATTTGCCTAATAACCATTTAATTTCTTGACTGCTTCTTCCATGAGTATTGATGCTTGATCTGAGCAAAATGAAGTCTTGGACATCAAACTTTTCACCATTTACCTTGATGTTTTTTGTTTTTTTTTTTTAGTCAAGTGGTGAGGATATTGTTTTTGTTTTTCTTTTATATTGGGATGCAACCCATACAGAAAGTGGTGGTCTTTGATTTCAACAGTATTTTAAGTTCTCTTCACTTTCAGCAAGCAAGATTGTAGGTTGTAGATTGTCAGTGAGCCTTTCTCCTTTCCTGATGCTGTGTTCTTCATATAATGCAGCTTCTCCAATGATTTGCTCAGCATACAGATTGAATAAGTATGATGAAATGATACAACCCAGGTACACACATCTTTCCTGATTTTAAACCATTTATTATACCCTTGTTCTGTATGACTGACTGCCTCTTGGTCTATATAAGAATCCTCATGAGAACAAGTAAGTGTTCTGGGATATCCATTCTTTACAAGGTTATTTATAGTTTATCATGTTCCACACAATCAAAAGTCTTTGCATAGTCAATACAGCTCAGGTAAACATATTTCTGGTATTTTCTGATTTCAACATGATCCATCCAATGTCAACAATGAAATCCCTTGTTCCATGCCTTTCTCTGTGTCTTACTTGAACCTCAAGAAGTTCCCTGTCTTTTTACAGTTGCAGACATTGTTAAATTATCTTTAGCAAAATTTTACTTGCATGTGATATTTGCAATTGTTCAATGATGTCTACATTCTTTTTCAATTATTTTTACATCACGTCTATTTGGAATGGGCATAATATGAATTCCTTCCAATCAATTGGCCAGGTAGTTATCTTCCAAATGTCTTGGCATAGATAAGTGAGTGCCTCCAGTGATGCATTAGTTTATTGAGAGATTTTAATTTATATTCCATAAATTCCCAGACTATTGTTCTTTGCTAATGCCTTCCATGCACTTGGATTTCTTCCTTCAGTAACACTGGATCTTGAGCCTATGCTACTTCTTTACATGGCGGAACATTGACCACTTCTTTTTGGTAGAGTGTGTATTTATTTATTTTGTGTTCTTTTGATGTTTTCTGCATTTTCCAGTATTTTGCCATATAGTCCTTCAGTATTACAAATCAAGGCTTGACTGTTTTTCTTCAGTTCTCTAAACTTCAGAAATGCTGAGTGAGTTTCTCCATTTTGGTTTCCAATATCAAGTTTTTCACACAATTCATTATAATACTTGCCTTTGTCTTCTTGAGCTATTCTTTGAAGCTTTGTTCAACTCCTTTACTTACTCACTGCTTCTATTTACTTAAGCAACTCTACACTGAAGAGCAATTTTCAGAATCTCTTCTGACTTCCTTTTTGGTCTTTTCTTTCTCTCTTGTCTTTTTAATGCCTTTTGCATTCTTCCTGTATGATGCTCTTGATGTCATCCCACAAGTCTAATTAATCAATTCTGTTCTGGAGATGGTCTCTAATTTCATTTGGGATATTCTCTAGGTCACATTTTGGCTCTTATGGATTTGTTCTAATTGTCTTCAGGTTGAGGCTAAACTTGCCTGTGAATAATTCATGGACTATTCCACAGTCTGCTCCTGACCTTGACCTTGATTTGGCTGAGCTTTCCCACCATCGCTCTAGAGATAAAGTCAATTTCATTTCTGAGATCCATGGTTATAAAGGCATTTTCAATGATGAAGTCATAGGTCTTCCAAAATTCTGTCACTTGATCTCCAGCATCATTTTTATTAC
>NW_006408539.1:26202255-26204722 GCF_000296735.1 Chrysochloris asiatica
TGTTCTTCCCTTTTGGTTTTCTAACTCTAAATCTTTGCATATTTTATTATAGTATGTGGCTTTATCTTCTCGAGCTGATCTTTGAAATTTCCTGTTCAGCTCTTGTACCTCTTCAATTTGCATTATAATCACAGTAATTATCCAAACATCTTGATGGTATGTTTTATCCATTTCAGATTGAAGAAATTGTTAAAATTCCCCAATATTATCATCACTGGCTTCTGTGGTTGGTGCTTAAATTTGGATAATAGTGGTCTTCCTCACAGGCACAAGGATATTATCCTATCACAGTTAGCATTTTACTTCAAGGTAGATTGGGAAATGTTCTTACTGATGCTGAATATGACATAACTCTTCTTCAGTTTGTCATTCTAGGCATAGTACGCCATAAGATTATCAGATTCAAAATGGCTAATGCTAGTTCATTTCACCTCACTAATGCCAAGCATATCAATCATCATGTGTTCCATTTCATTTTGAAAACTTCCAATCTTCCTAGATTTATACTTCAAATATTCCATGTTCCAACTATTAATGAATGTTTACAGCAATTTCTTCTCATTTTCAGTTGTGCCTATTAACAAATTAAGGTCTCAAAAGTTTTACTCCATCCACATCATCATGGTCAACTCTATTATGAAGAAGCAGCTCTTCAGTCATATTCTGAATGCCTTCCAACCTGATATGCTAATCTTTCTGCACCATACCTAGCACTATTCTGGCATTATATCTGACAATGTTCCACTGCTATGCATAAGGTTTTCAGTGACTTCAGTAATCTACATCTTCTTCCAAATTTGTCTTATTCTGGAAGTTCAGGTGAAACCTGTCTTACATGGGCGACCCTCCTGGTTTTTAAAATAGCAGTGGCAAAGCTTCCAGAACCACAGCAACATGTAAACCACCATAGCATGACAAATTGACAGATGTGTGGTGGACAAAAGGCAGTAGCAGGAACTAAATGTAGTGCCTTGTCCCTCTACTTTCTCCATGTAAATAGATTTCCAAACCTATTCAACAGCCCAAGTTCTCAAAATCCAATTCCAATTTTCTACAATCATGTAGTCTTTACTCTATTAGGGACAAGAACACCAACATAAATGTAAATCCGTTTATCTGCTTTATCCCCTGCTTTATTTTGCTGTATTCTGAAGGTGAGAGGCAGCAGCTGTAGTGTTCATTAGTGTTCTTTGTAGAGATGGAATAATGCGAAGTCAGAGCAGCAGTGAGAGAAAATGAATCCAGTTGTCCTAGAGTGCCTTTCAGTAACTCAGACAAATTGGAATCAGCACTATTCCAGAGGGACAAATCACATGGAGCTGGTTCCTAAAGCTAGTGGTAATAATAAATCATTGTCCTAGGGAGGCAATTGCCATTTACTCATTGTGTTCCTCTCAACATTGCCATAGAGCAGGGGTGGGGAAACTTTATTTATGCCAAAATTTATAACATTATTTGTGGGCCATACAAAATGATCATCTTAATAATTAGCCTGTTGTATTCGGTCAAACATTTAATTAACTTACCCTAATGTGATGGCTGGAACTGTGGTTGCCTTAGCAGGGTCAGACCAAATGATTTCCCAGGCCTTAGATGGCACTTAACAACAATAGCAATTAGGGTTCTTGGGTCCTATGTCCTCGCCCCCTGCCCTAGAGGCAAACACTCAACCACCAACAACCAACAATCTCACTAATTATATGGATGATTTAGGCTAGTGGTCCAGCCCTGGAATTAGCAAGAATCATCCTAATTACCCTGATGCATACCTTATTATGTAGATTTACTTGACTTGCAAATTAACACTTTGCTTAGTACTAAATACCTTTTCATTAAACATTCAATAACTTTCAAGCAACTTAAAGAGAAAATTCCTTTCAAAACTGTCCCAAAATGGTCGTACAATTATTATGCACCCATTTCATGGAAGGACAAATGGAAATCTATGAATTTTTAGTTTATCTACAGATGAACGTCTCACTCACATACATTTGTTGAACTAGGAATTAAAGTCATATTTTAATCAAGTATTTTGTTCAAAGATATGCACCTCCTTGTTAGTACAAGTTGTAAGCTTTATTTAAATATTTAGAGATAAAAATGTAAGAGTCACATTTCATTATTTGTTGTTGTTGTCAGGTGCCATCGTGTCAGAACCGACTCATAGCAACCCCATGTACAGCAGAACGAAACAATGTTCGATCCTGAGCCAACGTCATTACCACTGCCACACTCGATGCCATCAATGATGCCACCTGGCCGATCCATCTCCTCTTTTTCTCTGACCCTCCATCTTACCCAGTATGACATCCTTTTCCAGCGACTGCTCCCTCCTTACAATATGTCCAAATTATGAGAGACGAAGCTTAGCCATCCTGGCCTCCAAGGAGCACACTTCTTCCAAAACAGATCTATTGGTTCTTCTGGCAGTCCATGGCACTTTTAGTATTCTCCTCCAACACCACAA
>NW_006408539.1:26208846-26225535 GCF_000296735.1 Chrysochloris asiatica
GTTGGGATTTGGATTGGGATTGCATTATATGTGTAAATTGCTTTGGGCAGTGTTGATATTTTCACAATGTTAAGTCTTCCTATCCAGGAACATGGTACATTCTTCCATTTTTGTAAGTCTCTTTTGGTCTCTTGTAGTAGTGTTTTGTAGTTTTCTTTGTATAAGTACTTTGTTTCTGCTCTGTTTTTTTAACATGTGTTTTTTTCCTCCAAATTGTTTGTTTTGATATTACTTAGCCCTGAGCCTTTTCTTCTCATGTCAGTTGTACTTATATCTAGTTATTGTCACCCAAAATGTATGTGTCCTTAGTCTCACACAGTTTTTTATATATTTGGATAGACGTCAAACAATTTCTGTTATTCTTGTACCTTCCTTTGACAGAAATACCTATTGTATTAAATTTCATTTGGTATCAACTAAATGTACCTTATAAGCCTAGAGACTTTCTTCTAAAGTATAGAATTATTTCTTTCTTATTTTAATTATCAAAAATACAGAGAATAAGCTCTATACAGACTATGAAGTAATTACAAATATTTAAGGAAAAATTCATATTCCACAAGTAGTTGAAACCTAGCAGGGGCTATAGGAATAATTCTGATAGAGGATAATAAACATTTTCACTTAATTTGTATATGAATATTTAATATATAATATCCATTTAGTATATTTTAATATACCAGTACATAATACTCTTAATTGCATCATTTGGATGTGCATTCCACAAATATTATCTATCTGTCAAAGCTTTAAATAAGATAGTTTAAGAAACTTTCAAATGAGCCTAATATTAAGAGGGGAGTAGATATTGCAAAGTATGAATTGAATACATTTTAGCAGAAATCCATAGCTTGTGTAGATATTTACATTATTATTATAAAGGCATCAATCATAACAATTACTTTCCTCACATTTAATAACATGCTGAATTCCATTAATAAATAAAAGCTTTAGTGGGAACAGCTAGAGCAGCTATTGCTCAATTGCTATTCTTTCATATGGATGAGTAGCTATTACCATAACTTTTGAAGGCATTATAATTAAATATCGCCTCATACCCCGTGAAAGAACATTTTTATTTACAACCTATGATATGCTTGTAAAATGAAAATAAAACCAGAAGGCAAATAAGTTGGAATCAACTGAACGAAATACAGTAGGCATGTAGGTTTTATATTTTGAAGAAAAATCTCCAGAGGACAATTAAATGTGAAAGACGTTGAAAATCAGAATAAATTGACTTCAAACTGTAGCTTCAATGCTGTTGAATGACCTTGGGTCATTGGCTCATTTGAGTCTCCGTTTCCTTACTGATAAGAGCATTCATACTGATCCTAATCAGGATACATGGCTACAACACATATACCATTTGATAGAATTTGAAAAGTTCTCACCGTAACATCTCATTGTTTTAGTTATTCTTTCCTTTTGCTAATGTCATTATGAATATTGATAACAATCCTTTAACATAATTTAATATGAATCTCTAAACACAGCATTTGCAGTGAAGTTGCTGATGGCTTTGAACACCTAACCTTACAGTTCGCAGTCCAGTGCTTACCCTACAGTGCTGTACAAGGACTCTAACACATACTTAGCCAATTAGATTCTACTTATCTTATTTTCTTGCTTTGTTCTTCTTCTTTCATTTTTCACTCATTGATGCCTATATATTAAAAAAAAAAAAAAAAACTTTATGATTTCTGTTGTTGTTGTTGTTGTGTGCCGTCGAGTCGGTTCCGACCCATAGCTACCCTGTATAGGGTTTCTGAGGGTGTAAATCTTTACGGGAGTAGAAAGCCTCATCTTTCTCCCGCGGAGCAGCTGGTAGTTTCGAACCGCTGACCTTTAGGTTCGCAGCCCGATTCATAACCACTACGCTACCAGAGCTAAAGATCTTGTATTCAGAATGAATAAAAGCATGCCTCTGCATTCTTTTAAATAAATGAAACTGGTGCTACCCCATCTCTGCCACATGATAATATCAAAAGTCAATCCAGTCACTTAACTTCCTTGAGGTATACTGTTTTTAAAATAAAATTAAAGGAATTTTCCTAAAAGTATAAGGCTTTGGAAAATGTGGCACTGTAGGATCAGTATTGGACTGCGAGCCACAAGGTCAACAGTTCAAACTAACCAGATGTTCCTTGGAAACCCTACGCAGGATTGCTTTTGAGTTGGGATCAACTCGACGGCACTTAACAACAACAATTCTTAACACATAGAAAGCAAGTAAAAAACCATTATTTTATTAAGTATTGTTAGTTTTCAAATAAATATCAACCCAATAATTAAAAAAATGTTTAATGAATCGATTTAACCCTAAGTACAGTGTTTTCTTCTGTTTGCTGTTAAGTGATGTGGATGAGAGGGGTCAGGAATGTGATGTTAGCCTTCAACTAATTGTGTTAAATGCCTAAGGAAACAAAGCCATGTAAATAAAAACCAGAAATTCACAGTGCCATAAAAAACAGAGAACAAGAGATGTTTCATTCACTAATAATTCAGAATTTTCTTAGTATCTCCATGTGTCTGGTTGAAATAATGAAAAATTGTTATTGATGTGGATATACTATTTCATTTACTTTTCTGTGATTTTTGACAATAAACATTCTTATAGAATATTAGTCTAATTACTGTACACACTTTAATCGGCTCCATTATATTTGCTTTCTATTTTACCAAAAACCTATTAAGATAATCTATACAATGCATAAATATAAACACTAAATTTATATTTTGTTATGGCTCCAATTACAGCAGTATTTAATATTTGCAGTAATATTGCTCTTAGTGCTAAATTTATTGAAGGTACAAAACATTTGTGAATGTCATTTTTAAAATGGCAACATATAATATAATATACAGGTACATATATTGTGTTGTTGTGTTGTTAAGTACTGTATAGTCAGTTCTGACTCATAAGGACCCTGTCCAGGGTTTCTAAGGAGTGGCTGATGAACTTGAACCACTGACCTTACAGTTCAAAAAACCTTATAGTCCCATGCATTAATCCACAGCTCCACCCAGGACTCCATAGGTTGAATGAGTATAATGAAAAAGATATGTCCCAACTGTACACATTTCCTAATTTTGAACCATACATTATCCTGTTGTTCTATTTGAGCCTCTTGGCCTATGTACAAGTTTCACATGAAAAAAAAAATTGTACTTGAATTTTCTTTTTTTTTTCATAATAGTATCTGTAAATATTTTATGATTCACACAGTTGAATCCTTTGCATAATCTTTAGAATACGAATATTCTCTGCTTTCAGTCAAGATCTACCTGACATCAAAAATGATATCCCTAGTTCCACATCCTATTCTGAATCAAGTTTGAATTTCTGGCAGTTCCTGTCAATGTTCTGTTTCAAAAATTATATACATCAAAAAAAAAATTATATACATCAAAATTTTACTTGCATGAAACATCAATGATATGGTTTGATACTATTCACACTTTGTTGGGTCATCTTTGAAATGGGCACAAATATGGATCTCTTCTGATTGGTTGGCCAAGGTGGCTGTCAGATGAGGCTGTGAAACTTGCTCTGGAGCAAAAAGAAGCAAAAGTGACTTACAGAAATGATTACTTCAAAGTGCTAAGGAGAATATTTTAAAGGGCAGCTCAAGAAGACAAAGTCAAATATTATAATGTAATGTGTGAAAATCTTGAGTTAGAACACCAAAAGGGAAGAAACTGCTCAGCATTTCTCTAGCTAAACAAAAAGAAGCAAAAGTTCAAGCCTCATGTTGCATTATGGGAGAATTCCATGTTCACAATATTGAATGGCACTGGAAGAAAAATCAAAAGAAGATGAAAGGAATACACAGAGACACTGTAACAAAAAGAAATGGTCGATTTTCAGTCATATCAACACACGATGGTACTGAAGGAAGAAGTTTAAGCATCACTGAAGGTATTGGCAAAAAACAAGACTCCAGGAATTGATGGCATACAAAATGAAATGTTTCAACAAACAGATGCAGCACTGTAGATTTTCAGGTATGTCAAGAAATTTGGAAGACCGTCTGTGATAGGATAATATACACACGCTTCCCTTTAGGTATATAGATATAATCCTATCACAGACAGAGCTGTATTTCAGGATAGATCTTGTAATGTTCTTTTTGACAATTAATGTGATGCCTTCCTTTTCAGTCATTCTCATATAGTAAACGCCATGATTACCTGATTCAAAATGGCCAATAACAGTCAATTGCAGCTCACAAATACTTAGGATGGACTCCTGGTGTGACACTGTAAGGTCAGCACTGAACTACAAACCTCAAGATCAGAGGTCAGCAGTTCAAACCCACCAAGTACTTTTTGGGAAACCTTATATAGGGTCACTATGAGTTGGAACCAACAGATGGCACTTAACAACAGTGCTTAGGATAACGATCTTCAAGTTTTCTGTTCCTTGATTCATAGTTTGTATAGTTCACATCACAATTATCAAAAGATGTTTGCAGTTGTTTCTTCTCATTTGAGTCATATCACACTACCAGATGAATGTTCCCCAAACTGTACTCCACCCATGCCAATGAGGTTGATTCTACATTGAAGAGGCAGCTTTTCCCAAGTTATTTTCAGTTCCTTCCAACCTGAAGGATTCAAATTTCTGGTACTATCTTTCATAGTATTCTACGGTTATCAATAAGATTTTTACTGGATAGTTTCTAGCCAAAGGAGATTGCTGTGTTCTTCTTCACAGTGCCTTAATCTGCAACCTACACTGACACCTGTCCAACGTGTTTGACCTGGCTTGTGATTGAAAAAATTGTGGCATAGCTTCCCATATCACAACACAAACAAACCACCACAGTATGACAGACTGACAAGAAGTGATGAATTGTATCATAAAACAAACAGTAAAAAGTATAAACATCTTCACATGCAGCTAGCTTTTTGTATTTGCATGCATTTATAATATGAACATTATGTTGTTGTTGTTAGGTGCCATCGAGTCAGAACTGACTCACAGTGACCTTATGCACAACAGAACGAAACACTGCCCGATCCTGAACCAACCTCAGTATTGTTGCCATGCTTGAGCCCATTGATGCTGTCACTATTCCAAACCATCTTGCTGAGGGTCTTGCTCTTTTTTTCTGACCCTCCAACCTAGCAAACATGATATCCTTCTCCAGAGACTGGTCCCTCCTGACAATATGTCTGAAGTACGAGACATGAAGCCTGGACATCCTGGCCTCCAAGGAGCTGGCTGCACTTCTTCCAACACGGATTGGATGGTTCTTTTGGCAGCCCATGGCACTTTCAATATTTTCCTTAAACATCATAATTCAAAAACATCAATTCTTCTACGGTCTTCCTTATTCACCGTCCAGCTTCCGCACGCATATGAGGTTATTGAAAATACAATAGCTTGAGTCAGGCACACCTTAGTCCTCAATCTGACATCTTTGTTCTTTCGATTGTGTGAATCATAACAAGCTATGGACAACATTGTGAAGTATGAGTATTCCAGAACACTTAATTGTGCTCATGAGGAATCTGTACATGGACCAAGAGGCAGCTGTTCAAATAGAACATGGGAACACTGAATGGTTTAAAATTAAGAAAGGTATGTGACAGGGTTGTATTCTTTCATCATACTTATTCAACCTGTATGCTGAGCAAATAATACAAGAATCTTGGTTATATGAAGAAAAATTTGGCATTAGGATTCGAGAAAGACTCATTAACAATCTGCAATATGCAGATGATACAATCTTGCTTGCTGGAAGTGAAGAGGATTTAAAGTATTTACTGATGAAGATCAAAGAGCACAACCTTCTATATGGATTACATCTCATTGTAAAGAAAACAAAAATCCTCACCACTGGACCAATAAACAACATTCTTGTTGTTGTTGTTGTCAGGTGTCATTGAGTCAGAACCGACTCATAGCGACCCCATGCACAGAAGAACAAAACAATGTCCGATCCTGGGCCAACCTCACTACCGCTGCCACACTTGACGCCATCAATGATGCCACCTGGCCGATCCATCTCGTTGGGGGTCTTCCTCTTTTTCTATGACCCTCCACCTTACCCAGCATGACATCCTTCTCCAGTGACTGTTTCCTCCTGACAATATGTCCAAAGTATGAGACACGAGCTTAGCCATCCCGGCCTCCAAGGAGCACTCTGGTTGCACTTCTTCCAAAACAGATCTATTGGTTCTTTTGGCTGTCCATGGCACATTTAGTATTCTCCTCTAACACCATAACTCAAAGGCATCAATTCTTCTACGATCATCCTTATTCACTGTCCAGCTTTTGCATCCATATGAGGTTATTGAAAATACCATGGCTTGGGTCAGACGCACCTTAGTCCTCAAGCTTACATCTCTGCTCTTCAGCACTTTAAAAAGTTCCTGTGCAGCAGATTTGCCCAATGCAATACGTCGTCTGATCTCTTGACTACTGCTTCCACGAATGTTGATAGTTGATCCAAGAAGAATGAAGTCCTTGACAACTTCAATCTTTTCTCCATTGATAAGAATGTTGTTTATTGGTCCAGTGGTGAGGAATTTTGTTTTCCTGACATTGAGATGCAACCCATACCAAAGGCTGTGCTTTGGTAGGGTGGAAGGTCAGAGAAAAAGAGGAAGACCCCAATAAGATGGACTGGTCAAGAAGCATCATCAATGGATTCAAGCGTGGCAACAATAGTGAGGTTGGCCTAGGATTGGGCAGTGTTTCATTCTGCTGTGCATAAGGTCACTGTGAGTTGGTATCAATTCAATGGCACCTAACAACAACAAAGTCCTGGTATGTCACTGTAGGATAAGCATTTAACCATAAGGTCAGTTGAACTGAAAAATCGGTGGTTCAAACTCATTAGTCTCTCCTCAGAACCCCTGTACAAGGTTGCTATGAGTTAGAAGCAACTTGATAACACTTAACAACAACAGCAACAACAACAGCAATATTGAAGGAATTGATTCTGGTAGGTAAGAACAGGTAACTATATTCCACTGGAAGAATGTAACTTTTCATCTAAGACCAAAAGAAATTTCCAATATCCTCTAAATGAAAGGATTCTTTAGTGAACTGCTGCATGCAGTTAAATAACCTCAATTTCATAAACTTCAAATGCTTTCCAAAGATATCGTCAATACACGGGGCCACCTTTCCATGAACGGTGGGGAAAGAAAATGGCACCAATGGGACGAAAGGCTGGAATAGACAGCAGGCAGGGCAAGCTGTTTGAATAAAGGGGTGTACTGTGAGGTTGCCCCACCTAGTTGAACAATGGTATCTCTTATTCTTCCTACTCTTTGATCCCAAACTAGAGGACAAAACTGAAAACCACAGAGCAGGATCTAAATGGATACACTGGCTAAATAAAATTGTATCTGAGGCCTCCTGTGTTATTTTAGCAAGACCCACCGGAAAGTCCTACATATGAGAGTTAGATAATGAATAGACCTGTTTTACCAACAACAAATAAAAGCTTAAAAGAACCCACTGAAAGCTGGCATTTAGGTCAGTAGGTTGCCCATAAAATGTCACATTGGCAGTCAATGAAGAAGTCACATCAGTTCATTAGCTTTAGTATAAAATTGTAACTTTGATTAAAATCAGTCACTTACTTACTGATAGGTTACTTTTCAGAAAAGGATTTGGCATCCCATCTTGGTGTAATCCCACAGTTACATTATACAAATAACTCCAAATGTCATCTGCTGGTGGTGACGACATTTTGTTTCGTTGCATAGTTTTGCTCATACTAATGAAAGCTCATACAGGGAGCTTCTGTGTCCTGTTAAATACTTAACACAGCAGTCAACAGCAGGCATCTTGAGCTGTCTGATTACAGATGTTCATAGTCACTATTTTTGGCATGACACTTTGACCTAGCTCTATGGAAATATTCTTAGACTTCAAGATGTATTTTATATTCCTCTGAAAACAAACTATAAAAGTGTTTTCCTTGGCAAGCTTTGTCATTTGAAATCAAGATAATTGTACGGGGGTCATCATAGTCTCTTGAGAAAATGAGTCCAAAGATGGTGATTCAATGTTCTGTTGTCTTTCGATTAAAAAAAGAAAGAAGATTTAAAAAAGGAAGAAAAAACAAAACAAAACACAAAATAAGGAACTAGCAATTCAAGGGTGCAAGATGGAAAGTTGGTCAGTGATGAGGAGGAGTAGACATAGCTCTTAGGAATGTAGAAATCTTTAGAAGATACAATAGTTACTATGAAGGAACAAAGGAAGCAGTGAAAGAGAGGATACTAAGAAAACTTGACATCAGGAACAGCGAATCGTATCTCAATAGCCACCTCATTACTTATGTGAATTTTGAGCACACTTTTTAAAGTAACATTTTTAAAAGCCAATATTTGATTATGTAAATCTTCATTATTTTTAGTTAAATGAGCTGCTAATTCCTGTTCTGAGTCCTGATGTTTCACTGGATGATAATGAGCTGGATCAAAAGGTCAGTTTGAACTGTAAGGTCAGCAGCTCCAAACTCACCAGCTGTTCCTTGGAAATCCTATATAGGCGCTGCTATGAGTCAGAATTGACTTGACTACACTTAACAACAACAACAACAATTCCCGTTTGGACTTTGTTTATCTTTTGTAATGAATTTATATAGTGAATTTTAGCTTATTCTTAAGAGCAGCTCTATCTTAGTCCGACTGCGAACAATGTGAATTGGATGAAATCCAGAGCAGAGTCTGGATCTCACTGAACAATTTGCCAGGGGACAGGGTGAAACATTTGAAGTATAAAAACACTTGCCGTATTACATTATAAATATGCATTAATACACTATGTCTAAATACAGCTTCACATGAGAGTTAACAAAATGCAGTTTTTCAATCACTCTTGCAGTTATAAAATAGGCATTTCATGTTTCAGAGATGTTCAATAGCTAATAATGGAATCTGTCTAGATGAGGCAATTATGAACTCATCTTAGCTCATCTTGTCCAATATGGAACCTTAACATGATTTTCCTCAATACTGCCAACTTACAGCACATTTAGGAAAGATTGTTTTGATTGACCTTTAAAAATGTAATTTTATACTTAGAATTTTGCGAATTGTTGTTTGTCGTGAAGTGACGTCGAGTCAATTCTGGAACCATAATGATCCTGTATAGGATTTCCGAAGAGCGGCTGGTGAGGTTGAATTCCCAACTTTTCAGTCCAGTGCATTAGCCCACAGTACCACACCAACACTCCAAATTCCCAAATAAGTAGTTCTAATTAATTATGTCATGTAAAGCGATAGATTTATTGAATTATAAAAATAAATAATTTACAGAAAAGTTTACGAAAAAACATATAATGATGTTTGCCCCCCAATTTTAATTCCGATCTAAAAGAAATATGATAGCTATATTAGAAGATGTATTATATACAGCATTGTTGTAGCTAAGTCTGTTTCATGGTGATCCCTTATAGATTTTCCAAGAAGCAGTAGGTGAGTTTGAACTACCAACCTTGTGGTTAGTAGCCCAGTGCTTATTCTACAATGCCAAATCAGGACTACATTATATACATTAATGAAAAAAGAAACAACTCTGAGGTTTTTCTTTTTCTTTTTGTAAATGTTTTGTCAGTTCTAAGTATGATATTCTCTGAGTCATATCTTTACATGCTTTTAAAAATTCCCTAGAAATAGGACAATGCAATAATGTCCTATTCTGCATAACTCAACCCTAAAATGAGACATACATTATATCGTCACATTCCTTCTAGACGGTGAGACAAAAGGGATGAAAAGTCAAATCCCCTTTTCAGCTACAAAGTTCTGCAGCTCATCCTGTCAACTACATAAAATTATTTGAGATTTGTTAAGAGATGTATGTTGATGTGGAATCCAGCCTTTTGAGTAAAATTCTCTATCGTGTCTCATGATCAGTTTGCAAGATCCTATCATATTAATAAAGCCTACTTTTTTTTTTTTTTTTTTTTTTTTTACGTTTTCAGGGTAAAATTTTCTTATGACAATGGTTTCTATTTATAACAAGAAACTGAAGACTTTCATTTCTACTTGTAATTCTCTAATATATGTAATCAGAATAGCATCCAAACTTTTAGATAATGTCAATATTAGATAACAACAACAAAAAAGAATATCACAGAAAGAATAATGACCGTTTTTTTACTTATTTTTTGTTTAGGAACTGGTAAATCTGATCAGAAAAAGATCTAGTGTGCCAAGCTAGAGTTTGAATGACTCTTCTGAATCAATATTCCTGGAGGACTTAGAACTGCTTGTTTATAATTTTCCCCACACCTAAATCAGGTGTCATGCCTTTCCGTCTCTGTGATCTTACTGTTTATTTATGGTTTTTAATTATTCAGCTTGAACATGTAGAATAAAGCTTAATATCTTGACAGCTTGTAAATATTGGAAAATTCCCCTTAATACTCATTTCTTTTCTGCAATCAACCGTCTTCTCTTTGATTCTAACCCATGGTGACAATACATGTGACAATACATGGGGACACAATGTCCATAGAGTTTCCTTGGCTGTAAATTTTTTGGGAGCAAAATGCCTCATCTTTCTTTTGCAGAGCTGCTGCTAGGTTCGAGTAGTCTTTGCAGTTAACATTTCAGAACTTAGCTCACAAGGTATCTCATGTAGAAGCTGATATTTGTACTTTATAATGGTATTTATTTTGCCAATAAACAAATGAAATAATACATTTAATTGTGTGGCTATTAGTCAGAATTGAATACCTCGTTCTATACAGACATACATTTAGCTGGAAATCAAATCAAAGTGCACAATTTTTTAAAAGGGATTGATTATGTGATGAAGTCTTAATAAGCATTTTCAAAAGACAGGCTAATTTTCCAGCTGACAGTCAGCATACCCAAGAAAATTTTCAAATATCTATGTGGAAAGAATGCACCCATAAGGCAAAAATAAAATTGTATGATCTTTTGTAATATTCGAACTTATCTTAGACTCAATTGCCTCTTCCATAATATGGAAATAGGAAAGAATGTTAACTTGAGGAATTATTGAAAGCATTGGTGGCTACAATCAGGATTATATCTGTTTTTACTAACCCATTGTTGTTGGTAGTGATAAGTGCCATTGAGTCAAATCTAACTCATAGGAACCCTGCATAGGGTTTCCAAGGAGCAGACAGTGAGTTCGAACTATTGACCCTGTGGTTCAACTGACCTTCCAGTCCAATGCATTATCACACCATGCCACACCAAGACTCCATACTAACCCATGTATACACATACATCTATAACTATTACTATATTGTTGTTGTTAAGTGCTGTCGAGTTGGTTCCGACCCATAGAGACCCTGTACAGGGTTTCCAAGGCTGTAACTCTTTATGGGAGCAGAAAGCCTCATCTTTCTCCTAAGGAGCAGCTGGTAGTTTCAAACTGCTGACCTTAAGGTGCACAGCCTGATTTGTAACCACTACGCTACCAGAGCTCCTTAAATATTTCTATAGGCAGCCATTATTATTCCTTAGTCCGTACTGACTTTTCCCCTCTGACCCATGACTACATGGATCATTCTGATTTCTTCCCTTGTTATTGATGTTATTGAACTGTTAGGTTCCAGTGAGTCATTTCTGACTCATAGTAATCCTACGCACAATACTAACCAGTCCAGAGACACCCTAAGAATTGTTATAGTTCAGCTCTTTGCTTCAGCCACTGTGTCAGTCCATCTCAATGAAGAGGATGAAGTCCTTTTCCAGGTGTGGGTCCCTCCTGATAGCATGTTCATAGTAAGTGAACTGAAATCTCACCATACTGGAGAGGAGGATTCTTTTGTACTTCTTCCAAGATATTGTTTTTTTCCTTCTGGCACTCCATGGTCCTGTCAATATTTTTCTCCAGCATTATAATTCAGCTGCATTGATTCTCCTCCAGTCTTTCTTATTCCTTGCCCTGCCTTCACAAACATATGAGGTACTTTAAAATAGCATGGGCTGGGTCAGGTGCATCTTTCCATCTAACAATGAGCAATCTGGCTCTCACTACCCATCACCCAGTCTCTTAACAGAGCCATTCTATAATGCATTCTATAATGCATGGACTATAGGGAGGCCTCTTTATAGTGTTCAAAATAAACAAAAAAAGATGTCACTTTTAAGACTAAGTAGCTCCAATCAATGGAAATGCATGTGAAACCTAGACAAGGAATAAGAAAGACAGGAGTAAAGTTAATGCATTTGAATTATAGTATTAATGAAAAGTATCAGATATACCTTGGACTTCCAGAAGGATGAGCAAATCTACCTTGGGAATAGTACAGTCAGAACGCTCCTTAGAAGTAAGGAGTGCGAGATTGCATCTCATGTGCTTTGGGCATGTTATCAGTAGGGACCAGTCCCTGGAGAAGGACATCAGGCTTGGTAAAGCAGGACAGAGAAAATGAGGAAGACCTTCCCTGAGATGGACTGACATAGTGGTTGCAACAGTGACCTAAAATGTAACAGCAGTTGTGAGGATGATGCAGAGTGGCAGTGTTTGGTTCTGTTGGACATAGTGTCTTGATAAATGGAAACCGACTCGACAGCACCTAACTAAACAGCAGCATAATACATGGAAAGTGATATGGAATTGTTTCCTCTGTCAGTGTTCTCATGGCAAACACTTGTATCAAGTAGAGCACATGCCTCTATGAAATTCATGTTGCATATTCCCTCGTTCCCAAAGTTCCTTTCCTTGAGCACCTTTTCTCCTCCCAGACCTTTAGAATATACTTAAGATTCTCTTGAAAGACTCTGCATGGTTTCCTAGACTCAACCAACTTTCTTAACTGATTTTTAAAATTACATACATGATGGTTCACTTTTCTTTTGTAAATGTTCAAGAATTTAGACAAATCCATAATGCAATGTCTACCACTGTTGCTGTTGTAGCGTAGTGCCATTGACTCCATTTGGGCTCATAGTGACCCTGTATAGGGTTTCCAAGGAGCAGCTGGTGGGTTTGAATCACTGACCTTGTGGTTAGCAGTCCAGTGCTTATCTTACAGTGCCCCCTCAGAACACTGTACCATTACAATAACAAAAATTTTTACAATCCTAAACATTTCCTGTGTGTCTCTTGTCTGATTCCACTCTCAACCCTTATACTGCTGTGTGTCATTGAGTCAATTCAGACTCATAGTATCCCTGTAAAGGGACTTATAGTGACCCTGTACACGGTTTCTGAGGCTGTAAATATTTAAGGGAACAGAATCTTCATCTTTCTTCTGAAGAGCAGCTGGTGGATTGGAACTGCACACCTTGCAGTTAGCAGGCCAACACATAACCCACTATGCTACCAGGATTTCTCCAACCCTATAACCACACTATCAATTGACCTTTTCCAGAATGCCACAAAGTTGGATTTTGATGGTGTGTAGGAGTCCAAGTGTGGCACTGTGGGCTAATGTGTCAGACTGCAAAGCCATTTGAACTGCAAGGTCAGCAGTTCAAGCTCACCAGCTGCTCCTTGGCAACCCTATACAGGGTCGCTATGGGTCAGAACTGACTTGTCGGCACTTAACAACAACAGTCTATACATGTAGGTTTCTTTCACTTAGCAGTATGCATTTAAGATGCATCTCTGTCTTTTTAAGGCTCAATAAATCAATTCTCTTTATCACTGAATAATACTCTTGAATGAAAGTACCACAGTTGTCTGTTCTTTTACATACCACAATTTTCATATCCATTTATCTATTGAAAGGTATTTTGATTGCTTGCAGTGATTGGAGTTTATCAATAAATTTTCTTAAAATATCCACATATATATATATTTTTTAAAATGTGGTCATATTTTTTAAAGTAATTGTATAAATACCTTGCAGCACAAATGCTAGATCATGTTTAGTTTTATATATAATTGTCATATTGCCATTAAAACAGGGTGTATCATTTGCATTCCATCAGTAATGAATGAGGATATTTCTCTGCATTGTCACCAGTGATTTTTTGTTTTTGTTTCATCCTTGTAACAATGAGTAGATATCTCATTGTGAGTTCTGATGAATAATTTTAACTTTCTCTCATTTAATATTGATGCCATAGGGTTAGCACTAACCGCTAATTATAAGGTCTGAAGTACAAACCCATCAGTCACTCCATGAAGAAAGAGACGACCTTCTGCTCCGGTAAAGACATAACGATTTACAGACTCAGAAACTTTCTACAAGGTTGATATGCATCACAGTAAACTCAGCAGCAGTTGTTTGAATATTTGAACTTAGAAAAATAAACAATTCTTTGGGAATTAGCATATTTGCAGCAACAAAGAAAAAAAAAATAGGTGGCACACTGACTAGGTGACACATTGAAAAGTGAAAAATCTAGGTTCTCATCTATGAAAATGTGACTGTAACATGTATACCACATACTGCACTTACCTAAAGTCTCAGAAATCAAAGAAGAAAGAAGACAAATGGAGAGAGATCTTTCTAGGGACCTTGTGAAAGCTGAATTAAGATCGCAGATCTTTGAGGTGACCATTTATGGCCCCAAGCCAGACAAAGCACAAAATGGATGAGAACAATACCCTGGTTATGCATATTTTTCATCTGCATTATGTGACTTTTTCTTCCTAATTTATTCATCTACACAATCCCTTGTTTGCTTTATGGAATCTTGTAAGAACAGAAATGGATGAACTCAACATTTCCTGAGGTATGTTTCTTCGGGCAATGTCAATTAGACGATAAGTGATCACAAGATAATGTCCATAATGAGAGAACATTAGGATATCAGCTACATTTACATATCCAGAACTATTCTTCAAGTGCCTATGGACTAGCGTGTACATTTCACTGAATCTGCTCTTAAACTGTGTGCCGATGGAATACTGCTCCCTTAGTGCTTCATAATTAATATTTTACAGTGAATGTCACCATTGTTGATCCTTCACAATATAAAGTTGATGAGAATATTGTAGGAACTTTTTTTTGATAATCAATAGTTGTTATTAAGTGCCGTCAAGTCGGTTCCAATAGAGCAACCCTGTATAGGGTTTCTGAGGAGCAGCTGGTAAGTTTGAACTGCTGACCTTGCAACTCAAACTGACCTTGCATTCCAGCACACTCATCTGCAGTGCTGTACCAGATATTGAGAAGATAAAAACAAAGCCAGTTTTTGTTTTTTTTTGTTTTTTTTTCTGAAAGGGAATTAAATAAGTAAGAATGTAAGAGTAATTATTTTGCAATCATGAGTATACATTTTTTTTTTTTTTTCTGATTGTTCAAGTTGTGCTAGGTATCATAAACTATGTATCTGTCTCCCTGTTTCTAGATTGGAGAAAAACAAAAGAAAGGGAATAAAATTACTAGATATATTTCTCAGTACAATTTTATTTTTTTGGTCCATTAGGTTTTAGTTAACTTAAAAATAGCTCTCTCGGGTAAAAGATAGTTTTTGTAAGAATACTGTCAATTGCAGTGCAAATAACAAAATTAAGTGCAAACGGTAACAGAATGCTAATAAGGTCACTGTCTGTGTAAAGATTTCATTTCTGTCTCATAAATGTTTTCAACATTCTCTGTGATAGCATTGCACTACCCTGTGCAGGGTCGCTCTGAGTCGGAACCGACTCCACGGCACATAACCACCAGCTCCACTCTTAGGTTTAAGCTAGTGGTACTTTATGATCAGCACTGAACTGCTCCCTACAAGGTCTGAAGTTCAAACCCACCAGCTGTTCCGTAAGGCACAGATGTGGCTGTCCACTCTTGTAAAAATTTACAGTTTTAGAAATTAACTCAAGAGCACTGGGTTTGGTATAGTACATCTTACATGTCAGCTATTTCAGCATTTATATGGTAGATTTCCTAAGAAATGTGCCTTCCCAACTAGATGTGAAATATTTGTGACCAAGAATTTTACCTTCTTTTTCTTTTTATTTCCAGTATTTGTTATAGAGTGCAACACAAATTATATACTCAGTATTTATTTGTTGGGATTGGATTTTAAATTGAATCTAAAAGGAAATATATTGTGGCAGACAGATTTATATAAAATTGAAAGTGTTTGCTGTTGAACACTTTAAGCGTTGACAATTACCTAGACATATTTACCTCTGACACGTAGTAATATCGTACAGTCCCAGTCTCATAGCAGAAAGTTTTGCTATATAAACAGTAAGATTTTAATCTGAAGATCAAGCAAAGGAAACTCAGAATTCCCACAATAGGTTTCTTTCTAGGAGTTAATAGAGAACTGTTTGCAATTTTTACCTATTAATTTTACTATGCAATGAATGAAAAAGCACATTCATTCCAATCTCAATTGTTTGTTTAATTGGCAGATTTCATAGAAAAGTTACCCAAGTCTCCACATACTTTCAATTTTATCCTGAAAGTGAAGACAGTAAGATTTTTCAAAATGTCAAACTAAAAAAAGTGCAATATAGCTAACAGTTCTTAGAGACCAATGTTACTGGAACATCCAATTATTATTCTCCGAACTCTCTTCCTGGAGAATGTCAATCAAAGTCTGCATTTTGACTTTAACAGCAATTCAGAGGACCCATGCACTGACTTATTTGAAAAAAAAACAAAACACTTCAACAATGATTTTTAAAATTGACACCTAGTTTATAATCATAATTTTATGGTAAAAATTATCTAAAAACTATGTTCTATATGTGATCCTTCTATATTAGTCATCTAAAATTTAGGAAAATAAAAAGTCAAAACCCTACTTTCATCAGATCATATT
>NW_006408539.1:26225635-26244325 GCF_000296735.1 Chrysochloris asiatica
GAAAGAGCAAGGAAAACAACTGTCATGCTTACTCAATTCTATGCACTATTTATCTCTTTATTAAAAAAATGATTACACTTACTAAACAATTTTCAAGCAAATGATTGTCAAAACTGATATGAGAAAATGACATAAAAAGAATGTTTAACTTCATTATCCTAGTGAATCTAGAATACCAAGTTGTCATAAAATGAAAATATAAAAAGAGTGATGATTTAGGCATTAAGGTCCTAGATGAAGTTAGAAAAAATATTTTGAGTGTAATTTCTAATGTTCATATCAGAATGCTACTATTGCCTACTAAATTAAATAGAAGCCAAATCACCTTACCAGACAGGACTACTTTAATTTGATAGGGCAAATAGTTGCAAAGGTATTTATAACTGAGAAGATGTAGCCCATATCTTTATTTTCTACCTATCTGTCCTAATTATTGTATCTTGATATTTAGTGATTGCTCATAAATATGCTTGAAGAGTCAGTAAAGAATATTCCTTACTATATCCTATTAATTTACTGTGAAGCAGGTTCAAAATATGTGAGAATAAGTGTTGCTTGGGTTATGGTCAATGCATAAGTGAAGTAAAATACATAGAGAAGAAGAGAAATGTGGTTATTTGCTAAAGCAGAACCTCCAGTTTTCTGTCATTTCCCAGATTATGGTCAGAGTTAAAGGGACTGGGTTCATTGAGGGTGGTTTTTAGCACATCCTGAAATAGTTCCACAAACATATTTAATATAGACAATGTACTTTGACTAATATTTATGAAGTACACTTCTATTAAAAGTATTATGATGAAATGCATACTTCATGTCCATTTGCAAAAATAAACAGTTCTTTTGTTTATACTTTTGATGCAGATCTCCAAAGGTAAAACTATAAACCTAAAAAGTTAACATGTTTTAAGTATGGCTACTTACAACTACATTCATAAATAGTGTTTTTTCTCTTGTAAGTAGGTCAAGAGGAACCAACTCATGTTTTCAATTTTGGAGTTGGACATTGTAGCCTTAGGGACCTTCAAATACACAAACACACCTCAGGCTAAACACTAAGCCAACTTCTCATCTCAGTGCATGCATTCTAAATGCAACACCTACTCCACAGCACACCGGCACTCTACAAAAACCAACAGATGAACATTTCTATAAATAATCAAAAATAATTTCAATATCATAACTGACAATGGCAAATGAAAAAAGTATGAAAAAGGCAAAATAATTCTTTCCAAAACTCTGAACCAAGAAATAATGTAGTTCTGAAAATAAAAACTTGTTATTTTTAAAACAGTGCTAATACTTCAATATGTTACTTATAGCTTATCAGGAATGTTCCTTTGCATATTGTTTTGTTTTCATTTCTTAGTCTTCTGACTTAGGATGACGCCTTTGAAAATACATAGAGCAAAAATATCACTTACCTTGATTCTAATCCTAAGCATGACATTCAATGATTACATTTATTTAGTAACCTCTCTATTATTTTTAAGTTAAAATATGACAATCAGTGATTACTTGTAAATATGCTGAAAGGTTCAGAGTACGCCTTACTGCGTCAGATTAATTTAATATGAACAAGACTCAAAGTAAGTGAGGATCATATACTCTTTATTTCCTGAGTGTAAAATGAATTGATTAAGTAATAATGGCTTCATTATTATTTGGGGAATATCCTTCTGAGGGCTTTCACTAATGATATATAATTAAAATAAGATTCATCATAATCCTATTTCTTACTTTAATCAAATAAATGTACTCCTTTATTCCAAATCAGTATTATGTTTTAATCATAGGACTAAGGAGTAAGAAATGACACCCTTAATGCCATGTGCTTATGGGACACATTCTGACTATCTAGATCGATTTTACAAGATTAAACAGTTTTTACCCATAATTCTGCACACTGAGTGTCTACAACACCTAGAAAAATTTAAAGTGCCATCATGAATTGAATAGTATTCAACAACTATGTACAGCAATACTCTTATATGGACTATGTTGTTGTTGTTGTTGTTTAGTGCTATCAAGTCGGTTCCAACTCACAGCAACTCTGAAAAGTTTTGCTGAAGAGTGGATGGTGAGCTTGAACTGCTGACCTTGTAGTTCAAACCTATTTGGCAGTCTAGCACATTCATCTGCAGCGCCACACCACCACTCCATATGGACTGTAAACACTGCCAACTGCTAATGGCGACAGTCTCTGCCATGGGTTACATCGCGGACTATCACCAGATCATTTCATAGAAATCTATTTTGTACCATGCTTTCTCATCCATTGCCTCATATTTCTTGAATCCTCACACTCGCACACAGTAGATGTTATTTGAAGAAGATGACAGTAGTTTAGAGATTTATCTGAGGGCACTTGGTTGTGTCTAGCACTGCTTACCACATGCCACTTCACTGTGCACACCACTTCTCTCCAGTCTATTTGCACTCATTGCAGTCCTACCGGGTGAGCAGCTTTCTGAAGCTGCTTGCTTCTTAGTTATCCTGCAGAGAGGCTGCTTGGTCTGAAAGGCTGACTTTTCACTTAGCAGTCTAATACTTAACCCACTGTGTCACCAGGTGTCCTGCTATATTTTTATTTTTGTTGTTAAGTGCTGTTCAATCGGTTCCAACCCATAGTGACCTTAGATAGGGTTTCTGAGGAGCAGTTGGTAAACTGCCGAACTTGCATTTCAAACGGCTTTTCAGTCTGACTCATTAACCCATAGTGCCACACCAGCTAAATTAAGATGGTCTCAGTGTATTCCACTCATAATAGTGGAAAATTGGTATTGTCCTTTATAATTCCATCCTGGAGTTCGCATAAATTTTAATATTTGTGATTTCTTCTTAACAACAAGAAGGGAAAAAAAGAATCTTTGTCAATTGTACTGATATTTTGAATGTTTCAAGATTAGAAATGTAAACAAAATTGTTAAATCTTAGGATTTATACATTTTACTCAATGTATAAATGCTTCCTAATTCTTTAATTAGATGTTGATAATTCTTGAACAGAAATTAACCTAAGAATCACTCTTTTAAATGCAGCACATTTTACAAAATTATATGTGTGAGTTTGTTTGCATCCATTTTGTTTGTTTGTTTTCCATGAGTGCATTGTTTCAAACATCTCCTGGTATGGTGCCATTGGATAAGAACTCAAGCTCAAAGGTCGAGGGTTCAAATTAACCAGTCACTCAATGAGTCAGAACTGACTCTATGGTACTTAGCAACAACTTCCTATTCATCCTACTAAAGAGCCCTGGTTGCACTTTGGACTAAGCATTAGGCTGTTAAACACAAAGTTGGCAGTTCAAACCCACCAGCCTCTTGATGGATGAAAATTGAGAATGTCTGCTGCCATAGAGATTAAGAGCTGCAGAAACTCTGAGGAGAAGTTCCAACGTCTATAGAGTCACCATGAAGTGGAATCCATCACATGGAAATGAGGGTTCATCCATAGTGGAGTAGGGAAGCCTGCCCTGGGATTAAGCAGATGTCCAAACCAAGGACACTGTAGACTGGACAGATGACACAGACAGCAGTTGGCTAGTCATATGTACTCTCAGCTGGAGGAAGGATGCCACAACATACCTCACAGAGCCAATGGGGTTCCACCCAGGAAGAGAAAGGCTTTGTAATATTAAAAGGGAGGGTTGTCTCCTGGACCCCATTGGGGGATGTGATAGGCTTCTTGGAATGATTCTGGGGACTGGCAGGGCACTGAAACCATACGCTCAATGATAAGCAGATATTGTACTTGCAGCTCTGTGGGAGAAAGATCTGACAAGCGTTTTCATAAAGACCACCTAAGGAAACCGGAGGGGTGAGTTCTACTCTCCTGTAAGTTTGCTATGAGTTGTAATTGACTCAACAATATACAACAATGTTAGGCCTTAGATCACATAAAGGTTGTGATTTGATGAGTATATTTGTATATTGTTATTGTTGTTGTTGTTAAGTGCCGTCGAGTCGATTGTGACCCATAACGACCCTGCATAGGGTTTCTGAGGAGTAGCTGGTGAGCTTGAACTGCCAACCTTGCAGTTCAAATGGCTTTGCAGTCTGGCGCATTAACCCACAGTACAACTTGTTGTTAAATGCCATCGAGTTAGCTTCAACTCATAGCAACCTTGCATAGGGTCGCTGTGAAAGGTTGCTGGTAGATTTGAACTGCTAACCTTGTGATTCAAACTGACCTTGCAGTCCAGTGTATTATCCTGCTGCACCACACCAGGAATCTTTGTATATAACCGATAATAATAATAATAATAAAAGAACATAAGAAATCAAAATTAAACTTTCATGCCAACAACAGAACCATCATGTTTTTAAATATGTTTTTAAGGAACATAAAGCAATTATAGTAATTAACATCAATGGCCTAATTTTAAAAAAAAATGTTTTTAGTACCTCTATTTTAAATTTTAAATTATGTAGGAATGAAAGAAGAGACTTTAAAAATCTCTTTGATTTTATTCTCAAGAGAGACAAATCTTCCACATGATATTGTCAACCCTCCTCTGTCATTTTCCCAGCTGCTGGCATGAAACAGAATTTGTCCAAAGTCCCCATCTATCTTTGCAGATGTTGCATGTGGTAACAGTTTAGCTCACATTATAAACACTACCACATTCACACAGAGAATACAAGTGTCAGATAAGCTCATTTAACAAAGTTTTCAGTTAAGTAAAAATTATTTTTGTAATGTGTTGTTGTTGTTGTTAAGTGCCATCAAGTCAGTTCTGACCCATAGAGACCCTGTATAGGGTTTTCAAGGAGCAGCTGATGAGCTTGAACCACCAACCTTGCAGTTCAAACAGGTTTGCAAGTCTGGCGCATTAACCCACAGCACCACACCAGGACTCCATTTTTGTAATGTGGTACATGGTTCACTTCACAAATTTTAATTAGCGTTGCTATTGGTTTTAAGGGTCACTATAAGTTGACAACGACTCAACAGCACTTAACAACCACATTCATTTAAGCATCCTGGTGTGGCACTGTAGTATAAGCTCTGGACTGGTAACCATGAGGTAGACAGTTCAAATCCACTAACAGCTCTCAGAAACCCTACACAGGGTCACTATGAATCAAATCAATGCAACAGCACACAACAACAGCAACATTGGTTTTAAGCAAAATTAATCCTTACTTCTTTTTTATTCAAAGTAAAGTGCAGGTAATATATTTCTATTCATGAATCTGCTCTGTTTTTTATAGGTTTCTCCATTTAAAGAATCCGAATTACACTTGTGTTTGAAACTTACACTGACATTGTTGTTCTAACGTGTGATTTATGATTTCTCTAGATTGAGATGACATATCCTTTGTGATTCCATTGAAAAGAGTTTAGAATTTATATATTAATATGTCAGTAGTAAGAGTCCTGGTGTGGCACTGCCGGCTACTGCACTGGATTGCAAGGTTGATTTGAACCACAAGGTTGGTGGTTCAAGCTCACCAGCTGATCCTTGGTCGCTATGAGTCAGAACTGACTTGACAGCAATTAACAACACCAATCTCTTTATATATTTAATTATTTATTATTCATTTTACTATATTTTTCAAAGCATCACATGTGTATAAGGAGGATATTTATATATGAAGGAAAATGGAATTAAATTTATTGGAATTTTCACATTAATAGTTTAAAGCCCCCTCATACAACCTGATACACTTTCTTTTGAGCATATACACACTTAGGAGAAAAAAAGAAAAGAAAAAGACCTCACAGAAGTTTATCTCCTTCATGTTTTAGGTAAAATAATAATAGTAATAATAAAGAAAAGAAGAAAGACATTATTTAAAACATAATCACAATTAAAATATTAATTGACTCCAAACTGTGTTTGCTGCTTTTAATTTCTTAAGATTATCATATAATTTTTCATGTGAAGTTTTTACAATAAGGCCATGTGTTTCCTAATAACCACAAAAAACAAAGCCACACCTGTTGCTACTGAATTGCATCGGACTCATGGCGAGCCACATTTTACAGATGAGAATTGCTCCGTGGGGTTTTGTTGGTGGCACTTTATGTTAGGCATTGGGCTGCTAACCAGAAGGTCGGTGGTTCAAATCTACCAGACACTCAGCCAAAAATAAGAAGACTGCTCCCATAAAGATTTACAGTCTCAGAAATCCCATATAAGGTCACTATAACTCAGAATAGACCCAAAGGTAGTGGAGAGAGTCTTAACAGTGTAGATCACCATGCCTTTTCTTTGACAGTACCTCGCAGTGGACTTGAACCACCAATTTATAGGATAAGCAATGGACTGCTAACCACAGGGTTAGTGGTTCGAACCCACCAGCTGCTCCTTGGAAACCCTAAACAGGGTCTTTATGAGTTGGAACTGACTTGATGGCACATAACTACAACAGTCTTGTACAAACCGTTCATACCATAGAGAGACTCTGCAGATCTAGATGAGAGGTCTTCCAAAAGTCCATGAATATATGGAATTAAAAGACAATGGAATTTTTCACAAACTTTTTAAAGTCTCCTCATATTTATCTGCATCTATCCAACAATCCAAGCACTGGACATTTAGATTTCATAGTGTTCAACTCTTTAATCATGGCAGTGAACAAGGAGACATCATATACTTCTGGAGAATATTGGAGGGAATGGGAGCAAAGGTTGTACATAGACTAGGTAAAGGGGTTTTATTTCCAGCTAGCACTGTTGAATATTGATTGTTAGAAATAGGGATATGTTGTTTAAATGTTGTTGTTAAGTGCCATTAAGTCAGTTCCCACTCATAGAGAGCCTGTGTAGAATTTCCAAGGAGTGGCTGGTGAGTTTGAAGTTGTTTATCTTATAGCAACACACCAGGACTCATTGAAGGGGATTGTTGTTGTTGTTAAGTGCTGTGGAGTCGGTTCCAACCCATAGCGACCCTGTACAGGGTTTCTGAGGAGCGGCTAATAGGTTTGAACACTGACCCTGCAGTTCAAATTTTCTTGCAGTCCAGAGCAGTATCCTTCAGCACCACACAAGGACTTCATTGAAAGGAACTGAGCCCTAAAATTGGAATTAGGTTGTATGAGCAAACTACAATGAAGCTAATAACCTCTGACCTTCTACCCAACATCCTTTGCTAGTTACATTAGCCTTTCTTCTCTATCACTGCTGTTTCATCTTCTAAGCTGACCACCCTGCACTGATCTCTCTTACGGTGGTTGTCTTGCAGCCAACTGATTACTCTCTCATCTTTTCCACAGCCAACTCCCATTGTTTGTATAATTAGAAGTGTGCTCTAGTTCTAGAAACTCTAGGAGTTAAGGTACAAATTATAACTCAGGAAAAGAGATCAAACATGTCAAAAAAAAAAAAAAATTCCACAAACAACTGAAGCTTTGCAATCTGGTATTGACAGAAACCTGGAAATATGTCTGAAATTTGGTTATCAAGGCTTTGGACCCAGCTGGAAGGAATATAATAGTGAGTTGAGATGAATCAATTGAGAAAAGCTTTAATGTGTTAGCTTGAAAGGGTGACAACTGTCCCATGGCCTCAACTGAATGACTTAAACCTGTATTCAAAGGTGTCCTATTAGAAATAAAGTGGAGATAAATCATCTTCCTTGGTATATTAAAGAGTGGGAACATCCTAAGTGCTGTTGTTGTTGATAGGTGTTGTTTAGCCAATTCTGACTCACAGTAACCCTATGCACAAAAGAACAAAACACTTCCTGGTTCTCTGACTCCCCACTTCTCTGACCTTTACCAAGTATGATGTCCTTCTCCAGGGACTGGTCCCTCCTAAGAACATGTCCAAAATGAGAGACAAATTCTCACCCATCCTAAAGTTTAAGAAGATTGAAATGTTGAAGTGTTTTTCTTATGTAAGACATGTTCACTCAACCAGTATTTACTCTGCAAGTATCCAGGGGCTAGTCCTTCATCAAGACTTTGATGCACTGGCATCCTTAAAGTAATTTATGTAGAATATTCACTCCAAAGTCTAGAGTAACAGTGTGAAATGTGCCACCAAACCAGACTCACTGAGGTCAATGGAGAAGTGAAGACCTGAAAGGCTGCTAATACTACTGAGTCCTTTCTGACGCATAATGACCCTGTATAAGGTTTCCGAAGAACTGTTAGTGGGTTTGAACCATCCATCACCTTACGGTTAACAGTACAATGGTGATCCTACAGTGCCACCCCAGGACACCAGGAGTAGGAAAGGTCAAGGAGAAATCTATATCTTCCAGAGACACAGTTGTCATAACAACCATAAGGAAAATAGCACCAACAAGTAACCCGAATGATCTGGCAGGCATGTAGTTTTAAAGTCAGCTAACTGATCATTAAGCACCTGCTCTATACAGATGATATCACCTTGCTTACTAAAAGTGAAGAGGACTTAAAAAAAATAGGTACTGATGAAGATCGAAGACCATAGTCTTCCTATGGGTTATACCTCAATGTAAACCAAACAAAAAATTTCACTACTGGACTAATAAATAACATCATGATAAGTATAGAAAAGTTTAAAGTTGTCAGACTCATTTGTTTTGATACAGTATCAATAATCATGGAAACAACAGTCACGAAATCAAATGACATATTGCATTAGACCAATCTGCTGCACAAAACCTCTTCAAAGTGTGTAAGAGAAAAACATGTCTGTATGAGGCTTAAGCTGTGCCTGAACCGGGACACGCCATTGTTGTTATTAAGTGGCCTTTAGTCGGTTCTGACTAATAACAACACCGTGTATGGTTTCCAAGGACAACTAGTGTGTTTAAACTGCCAACCTTGTGGTTAGTAGTTCTGTGCTTACTTAATAGTTGAACACTAGGACTCTGATGCAAGCCATGGTATTTTCAATAGTTCCATATGCATATGAAAGTTGGATAATGAATAAGGAAGGCTAGAAGAATCAATGCATTTGAATTATGGTGTTGGAGAAGAATATTAAAAATATAATGGACTGCCAAAAGAGTAAACAGATCTGTGTTGGAAGAAGTGCAGCTGGAATGCTCCTTAGATGCTAGGATGGCAAGACTTTGTCTCTCATATTTTGGCCAAATTATCAGGAGGGACCAGTCCTTGGAGAAGGGCAATATGCTTCATGAAATAGAGGATCAGCAAAAAAAGACAAGGACCCTTGACGAGATGGCTTGACACAGTGGCAGCATCAGGGGATTCAAGTGTAACAGCATTTGTCAGCACAGAGCAGGTCTGGCCAGTGTCTCCTTCTGTTGTGTAAAGGGTCACTATGAATCGGAAGTGATTCGAAGACACCTAACCGCAACAACATGCAACAGATGATTATGATGCAGATTAAGGTAGTTTAAGTGTAAATATTAAATGGTGCTCAGATGTAGAAAACAAAATTTGCTGGAGGATAGATATGGCAGTAAGAGGAAGAGATAAGCCAAAGTTCTTTTAAGATTTAAGCCCTGAGAACTTGGTAGTGTTATTTATGAATCTGAGCTATAATGAATCATAGTAGAGGGAACATTTGAATTAAGAAAGCAGACCTAGGGTAGATGACCTCAGTACTAGGCTAATCTAATGAGAGTCTACTGTTGTGGAAAGTTAAATAAACACTAAGAAAAGAAGGAAAGGAAGACTGTAAGACAGGTTGCTTCTGTTTCTACGTTTCCTAAGGCATTCATTGCTTACACTAAGTAGAAGAATGAAAAAACAAAATCAATACTCAACGATTTTTCTCTAAATATATGTATAAATAAGAAGCATGTTTAACTGCAAGTAACAGAAATCCTGAGTAGACGTGGAATAAATAAAGATTTGCTATTTTGATTCTCACTTAACCAGAGCCAAGGCTAGCCCATTTCTATAGAAACCCTGTTGTGACACTGTAGGATAATACGGGACTGCTAACTACAAGGTGGACACTACAAACCCGATACAGATTCTTTATGGGTTGCAACCAACTCATAGTACTTCACAGAAATGACACCAGGCAGGCCATTTCTGGGTGAGATCCGTGAGTTAAAGTGACCCACAGAAGCATAGCTCCTGCTGTTATCCTGCTTCATCAAACTTGGTGGGTTGACTTGGCCTTGTGGTTGATTTCAGCATCTCCAGGTTTATGTTCAAACTCTTGGTAGGCGGACAATGCTTAGAAGTTACCAATCTCTTCACAGGCGAAAGAATCATTTTTTAGAAACCTACAGAATGCACTTATTTTACATGTCATTAGCAAGAACGCTATCATAATGACACGCTTGATGCCAGGAACACTGAGACATCTGTCCACTCTGAGGTGGAGGAAGGCAGGGAGAAGAGGACTGCTCATTACTGTGAAGTAAGCCAATGCAGGTACCAGGTACTTGTGACTGACTCTCTTTCTCTCTGTCTCACACAAACACACACCCAAACATGCACACACATCCACTTGTATATTTCAATTACCATGCGTAGCTCATTTAGTATATTTTCTTCTATTTTTCTTGGGACTAGCTACTGTACAGAATAAGCACTCTTTGAATACTTTGATATAACCTAAATGTAATAAGAAATAGAACACATTATGATAATTACATAATATTCTCATTGTTGGTTTAAATTCCTGTAGAGTTGCTTCCAACCCATAGCAAACCCTGTATAGGGTTTAGGAAGAGCAGTTGGTATGTTCAAACTGTCAACCTTGTGTTGAGCAGTCCGGTGCTTATTCTGTGGTGCCATACCAGGACTCCATATATGATCAATGGTATAAAATACTGAGAATTTCTGGGAAATTGTTTGCCTCATTCAAAACTATTGACATTGCATTTATACTGTTGTTGTTGTTATGTTGTTAAGTGCTATCAAGTCGGCTCCCACCCATAGCGACCCTGTACAGGGTTTCTGAGGCTGTAAATCTTTATGGGAGCAGAAGGCCTCATTTTTCTCCCGTGGAGCAGCTGGTAGTTTTGAACTGTTGACCTTGTGGTTCGTAAGTACATAAAAATAAAGCATTTACTCCAAGTGCCTATTAAGACATGCTCTTCAACTCAGAAATGTCTAACACACGGGAAAGGCTACACTGTTCCTGAGAACTATGATCTTTTCCCAAGGGACTTGCCCTTGTACACCAGAGACCAGAAAAGAAAAATGAACACTAGTTTTGCCTTTCACCGAGATAAATTACAGGCATCCAGTAATCTCTGGCCCATTGTTGTTGTTATTGTTGTTAAGAGCCATGGAGTCAGTTTTGACTCACAGCGACCCTGTATAAGGTTTCTGAGGAGGAGCTCGAATCACCCACCTTGCAGTTCAAACCGACCTTGCAGTCCAGTGCATTAGCTTGCAACGCCACCCTATAGCAATTTAAAAATATACTTGGGCAATTGTTTCCACAACTCCTTATTCTGGGGAAAGGACCTGATGCTGGTTGAAGACGTTCTGTTCATCTTCGGCGGGTGATCTGACTCACTGTTCTTCACTGCTCCCTGGGATCAGCTCCAGTGATTGGCATTTGGTAAACCTTTTCTATAAAGGGTCAGCTGATGAATAGTTAAGGTTTTCTGTGTCATATGTAATTTTTACCGCATATTCTTTTCTTTTTTTCTGGTTATCTTTTTTTTTTTTAAAGTCATACCTAGCTTGCACAAAAAATGGTGACGCTTCTTCACAGATTTTGGCTGTGTTCTCTGAGATCTTGACAGAGGTCAACAACATAGTTACTTTTTTTACCTAATTAAGTTCCATTAATACTTTTTGTTGTTAAGTGCCATTGAGTCAATTCCAAGGAGCAGGTGGTGAGCTTGAACCACCGATCTTGCAGTTCAAATGACTTTGCAGTCTGACACATTAACTCACAACACCACACCAGGACTCCCTTAATAGTAGCACATGAAGAAATATTCAGTCCACTTCCTTACCATAAAAATGTGGAAGTAGAAAGGACTTTTCCCCCTCCATCATGAAGTACATTTTCCTCCAGTTTGTTGGTGTATTTGTCAATACAGCAAACCTAAAACTTCTGCAAGCTTTCTAGGAGGGTGGATTGCATTCATTCCGCAGGCCATACCTTGGAGCCCACATCCATTGGTCTTCTCAAGGTCTGCATGCGTACTTTGGTTATGCATTATACTTTGGTTATGCATTATACTTTGGTCATGCATTATACTTTGGTCATGCATACTTTCTGGGTTTAAGAACCTGAAGATTCTGAGCAGTCCTGCAGAGCTGAAAAAGACAACCCAGTTAAGCTTAAGTATTTCAAGAATCTTAAAAAAAAATAATTTTACCAACTGTTTTATTTGATCTTTACATCCAGGTTACATTTCCCTTTGAGAATCTTTTGCTGGTAGAGATATTAGAGATGAAAAAGAGTTCAAAACATTTTTTTTTCTAATTCCCCAACTGAAGAATCTTAGTACCTTTGACTTGCAAATTGAACAGTTCTTTTTCAGTTGCTTTCTGTCTTCTTTTACATCATTACACAAAGGCATGGTAAAAGATCCAAACTGTCTGCATTTTACAGGCGATATCTCTTTAGTCAAACCCAAACCTCATTAGTTATTCATTCTAAGTTACTGGAGAGAACAATTGAGCCATTCACATACCTCCTGAGTTATAGGAATTACCTTTTATTCCAGCCTGCAAAAGCAAGTTCCCTACTAGTTTTCCAGCCATTGAAAGTGATTTATTCTTTTTTTTTTTTTTTCCCCAGAATAATACTAGTTGGGAAGTTTTTCAGTTTTCAGCGTAGCTTTCTGCACATTAAAGGTCAGCTGAATGTTAGTTGGATTGCTTTTCTTCTGTAGATATGCCATCTATGCTGTAATTGGAATGCACATCTCTCATTCTCCATTAGACATAGAAAACGGCTAGTTTCTTGTTTATGTGAATGTTATAAAATCATAACAGCATCAAGCTTAAAAGTCTTAAAGCATAATTGTTTTCAGGTCTCTGCTTGAATCATGTTTGCTAATATCACATCTGTAAAAGTGTGCCATTTTTTCTACAAACTTTTAAAGCCCTCTCATATTCTGAGGACTAAGGTGTGTCTGACCCAAGCCATAGTAATTTCAATAACCTTATATGGATGCGAAAACTGGACGGTGAATAAGGAAAATTGTAGAAGAATTGATGCCTTTGAATTATGGTGTTGGAGGAGAATACTTAAAGTGCCATGATCTGCCAAAAGAACCAATACATCTGCTTTGGAAGAAGTGCAGCCAGAGTGCTCCTTAGAGACCAAGATGGCCAAACATTGTCTCTCATTTTTTGGACATATTGTCAGGAGGGAACAGTTGCTAGAGAAGGATATCGTGCTTGGTAAGATGGAGGGTCAGAGAAAAAGAGGAAGACCCCTAACGAGATGGATTGGCCAGGTGGCAACATTGATGGACTCAAGTGTGGCAGCAGTAGTGAGGTTGGCCCAGGATCAGACATTGTTTCATTCTACTGTGCATGGGGTTGCTATGAGTTGCTTCTGATTCTATGGTACCTGACAACAACAACATATTCTGAATGGCAGAACTTCCGAAGGACTCACAAAGAAAGACATGACAATATGTAGCATTACTGTAATTAATTGACAGTTATAACAAACCAGTGCCATCAAGTTGAGTTCAACTCCTAGCAACTCTATAAGGCAGAGGAGAGCTGTCTCAGTGTTTCTGAGGCTGAACATCTTTATGAAAACAGACCACCTCTCTTTCCCCCCATGAAGTGGTTATGGGGTTTGAACTGTCTAACTTTCAGTAAACAGTCCAAAGTGAGCCATGTGTCATCAAGGATCCTGATAATGATAATAGTGGTAGAGAATTACCATTTTACAATAACCAATGTGGCCATTTCTCTAGTCCTTGTTGTTATGTACCGGTTGAGATTCATAGTGATCCCAAATAGGGTTCCTCTGGGTGGCTAGTGGTCTTGAACTGTCAGAGTTACAACAGGGTTAAAATTATTGGATACGAATGAGGGAGAAAGAAAACTATGAAAAGTTAATATGTTTTCAAAACATATTATTTTATCTTAAAAAAATAGAGAAGTAGGAGCAATAATTTCAGACAAAATCACCAAGATTAAAGTGTTTACCCGGTAGAGCTGTACTACAAATGTTAGAGGAAAATCTTCAGGCCAAAGATTTTTATTTGATATTTAATTTTTCAGGAAAATAAACATATACATAGATTATAAATCTGTGTGTAAAACTGAAATGAATTTATCAACTTAAAAATTTTTTAAACATGATTGTCTAAATTAATTTAACAAGATATATATTGCTTAGTTTTCAATATTTGTAAAAGGAAAAATTAACAATAAAACAAAAATGGGAGGTGGAAAATAAGATTTGGGTGAAAATCAAAATAATAGAAATGGAAACAAATACAAATAAGTAGGGAAACTCAACAGAATCAAGAGTTGTTTCTCTGAAAAGATGAATAATATTGACAAATCTCTAATGATATTGAGGTAAGGTGTTAGACGAGAACAATGAAAGTATCATGGATCATCAAAAGAACAAACTGAGTTGGAAGAAGTATACCCAGATTGCTCCTAAGAATCAAAGATGACCACACTTTGTTTCTCACACATATCACGAGGGTCCAGGCCCTGAAGAAGGCCATCATGATTGTAAAGTGGAGACTCAGCAAACAAGAGTAAGACCTCCAATGAGATGGATTTGCATAGTAGCAGCAGCAGTGGGCTCATTGTCTTGAGGACTGGGAGGTTGGCACAAGACAGGGCAGTGTTGTTTCTGCTGTGTCTAGGGTTGTTATGAGGCGGTATCAACTCAATGGTATCCAGCAACAACAACAGCATTGAACGATACAACAGAAAATCTACCAATAACAAGAATGAACAATGAGACGTCAATATAGATTCTACAGGTGTTAGAAGAATAACAAAAATATATTATAAGTGACTTTATGGCAATTGATTTTATAAAAGTTGATGAATTATTCCTAGTACCTACACTGATAAAATAGTCAGTTGTTGTTGTTGTTGTTGTAATAAAATTTGTAATTAAAAGAAAAAGAAATATACAAGGAGAGCTAGATTTGTTTTAGCAAAATTCTGTACCCCTGCATGGTAAGAATTCACAGTAAACCAGGTAGATAAAGGAACTTTTAAAAATCACATAAAGTATCCAAATAATGTCTCTGACTGCTGACATCATAATTGAGGGGTTCATATGGAACCTATTCTTCTAAGATTAGGAAAACCTTACAAGAATACCTACTATCCAAATTTCTGCTTGCCTAGAAGCTTGAGCCAGAAATAAGTGGTAAACATCAAGGCTAAAAGGGTTGCAAAGAAGCAAATAAAAGTACAGTCATATGGTTCTAATGCTCACATTGTTATTGTTGTTATGTGCCATTGAGTCAATTCCAACTCATAGTGACCCTGTATAAGGTTTCTGAGGAGTAGATGGTGAATTTAAACTACTGACCTTGAGTACAAACTGACCTCACAGCCCAGCGCTTATTCTACAGTACCACAGAAGCATAAATACTATAAAATAGAATGTTATGTTATTCGGTGTAACCAACTTATTAAAAAGCAGTCCCCAGATTTCGAATAACTTCCATTGGTATGACTATCTTTAGGTTGAATTTGACAGTAAGTCTAAGTAGTTAGGCACAGTTTGTATCTGTGTCAGTCAAATTTTTGTTAGTGTTTATAATATATTTTGTACCTTTCAATGAATAAAAATAATTAAAGAAATATTTACAGATAAATGAAAACATCTTTAAAATAATAACACTAATTATAATAATAATAATATTTTGCACAGCAAAGTAGCTCCTATTAGTTATTGAAAACCATTGTATGTTCCTATATAATTTCTAGCAGAAAATATAGTCAAAATTCACATTGGGTAGGAAAATAATCCTTAGAACCATAAAAGATAATTATTTTTAGAATGCATTAGATCAAAATTAAAAGCTTCTGCTACTGTAATAATTTATACAACATACATGTAAGCCACAATCTTAAAATATTTTCAGCACATATATCCAAGAAGTGTCATCCAGAGCCTGGAACAGCTAGAAGAAGAGAAGATACTTCTTGAAAGAAAGACCGACAGGAAAAATATAGAACAATATAGGCAGACCGACTGATTACTACAAGAACGCAAGTTGCTCGCCCAGGAGACATCAAGACAAAACATCAAGGTTGGGTCCCCTCAGGGCAAACCCCTTCCAAGACTAAAACTCAATGGGAATTCGCTCTCTGTTTGGTGACCACGTTCGTCACCAATAAGGGGAAGTGAGGGAAAAACAGCAATGAAGTGATGAGCTAAGCCCTACAATGTTCAATAGACTCCTGTGAACCCTGGTGGAGACCTGGTTGGCCAGCAGTGTGGCAAGACCTGGGTACTCTTGAGCCTAGTGTCAGTGACATAGCCACAGAGGACTAGAGTGGAGAATGAAGCGTCCAGCTGATAAGAAGAGAGGGCATATGCACAAGAACATCCATACGTGCAGGTAATACCCACTTGACCTGGCTTCAATGACTGGATGATCAGAGCTCAACAAGAAGAAGATAGAAGAGGAAAAAAAGAGGAATCTGATACAATTTGATGAACTTGACCTACACCTATGGATGCAGTAGCTCAAAAGAGGGAACAAATCTTTAAAGCGAGGATCATCCCCACCCCCTCCATGCACAGAGTAGACAGTAGATAGGGATGGGCAACTTGTACATTGGCTACCCAAAATGGGAAGTGGGGGGGGGGGGGGCTACAAAGGCAAGAAGTGACTGGCTTACAAGCTTTCAAGAGGGAGCCTAGATCCAGAGGATGTGGAGGAAGGTAGAATCTCCACTGAGTAGTATCCGATCTGTCTCTCGGCAGGGCTGATGAAAGGAGATGTGGTTAGGTCTCTTGTGGTACAACAGTAAATAATTGTTATCAGGACTGATTGCAAGGCTTGGAAATGTAAAGGTAGACATTTTGTAGCAAGGAGGGGAGTGATTAACTTTGCAGTCTAGGAGCAGAGGTCCCTGGGACCATCAATGGAGAAGAATGGAGAGCGGGACCCTATCCAGAGAAGCAGTGATGCCTAAGATGTAGGCAGAGAGGATGAAGCAGAGAGATGGAGCAGCTGGGGACTTTAGACCCAGAGAGGGAGAGGGGCTGTGTGTTGACGACCTGAGGGGCGGGGAGGAGCAGGGGGGACAGACTTGTAGGATATACCCTTTGGTTGGTTGATGATGCAGTGAGGGGATTGAAACCATGGCAATGAAACGATATACAGTAGGATGAATGTAAAACTAATGTTCTCCCATGTAAACTATCACATAATTCACAATAAAAATTTTTAATAAATAAATAAATGAAGAAAAGCCTTGTTTTTTAAAAAAAGGAAGTGTCATCCAGAATATGTAAAAATCTTACATATTCTTCAACATTTTGTCTTTTAACTTTTCATCAAACTTATTTTAACATAGTAAGTTGTTGCTGTTGTTATGTGCCATGGAGTTGGTTCCAACTCACAGAGACCCTGTACAGGGTTTCCAAGGCTATAAATCTTTACGGGAGCAGAATACCTCATCTTTCTCCCCCGGAACCACTGGTAGTTTCGAACTACTAACCTTGAAATTGGCAGCCCGACTCATAACCACTACACTATCAGAGCTCCTTAACATAGTAAGTAGTATAAAGTAAATTTGAAAATGCCAGTAAATTATGAATTAAGGCATTTATTGTACTATCTATTTGCATTTCTGCACATGTTTAAATGTTTAATATAAAATCAGAGGGGATATAGATCTTCTAACAATACTTTTCATGAAAAATTTGATGGATGGTGAATGTCTTTAGGATGCTCTAGGTCGGCAGTTCAAACCCATCAACTGCTCCTCAGAACACTATACAGGGTTTCTATGAGTCAGAACCTACTCAAAGACACTTAACAACAACAACAACCATGATGTCTAAAATGAGTCCTAGTGTGGTGCTATAGGATAAGCACTGGACTGCTAACTTTAAGGTTGGAGGTTCAAACCCACCATTCCTTAGAAACCCTTTACAGGGTGGCTATAAACTGAAACCCATTTACAGCCCTTAACAACAACATCAACATTTGAAAAAAGATTTGAATTCATATTTTTTCTTCAACATACTCTTATTTAAAGAAATAAGTAACAGATACTCAGAAACCCTATACAGAGAACCAACTCAATGGCACTTAACAACAGAAATTTTAATTATATTTCTTTATGTCTTCTTGTATCTAATGATTTTTATTAAGAAATTTTCTGTCTTCCCTAAACTTTGAAACTTTAATGCTAATCTCTTTCTCGTGAGAACATTTAAAAATCATTTTTATTTCTTTAATATATTTAAATTTAACAACATTTTTGTGTGTGTATAAGACAGAGACAATATTGCCCAAGGCTTAGAACATTTGCTATCTGACCATATATTAAAAAAAAAAAAAGGTTATTTCTTATCCCTTTCCAACAGTCTCCCTCCAGATTCCTAGCAAGATAAAGGCTAAGTGGCCAGAGTAGAAACTTTCTCAATAAGACTGTCAGCATTGTTACATTCCTCCTGGTCCCACTCTCAGGATTCTGGTGACTCATCTTCAACAGAGTCATCGCTTCTCAATCACAGAAGTACAAACTTTAATTCAGAGGACATTTACTGCAAAGAGGAAGTATACTTCAAAGAGAGAAGAGGGTCTGTCTCCATGAGTGAAAATGACCCTGTGGAATTGGGGAGCATGGATTAAGTACAATTTTCTCTTTCTGGCCCCAGATATCCTCCCCC